>NW_007248798.1:123311-129606 GCF_000164805.1 Carlito syrichta
CCTGCTGGGCTCCTGCGATCCTTCCGCCTCAGCCTTCCGAGTAGCCGGAATTACAGGCAAGTGCTACGACGCCCGGCTAATTTTTTTGATTTATTGTAGAGATGAGGTCTCGCTGCCCAGGAGGGTCTCGAACCCGCAGGCTCAGGCAATTCACTCACCTCAGCCTCCCAAAGGCGTGGGATTACAGGCTGAGCCACCGAGCCCGGCTTATCTCTGTTTTAATTTTGTTGTTTGCCCAAATGTCATTCAAGAGTAAGTTGTTAGGTTTTCATGATTAAAGTAGTTAAATCATGTTTAAGGTAGTTAAATATTGTTTAATTCCACCCTTTATGATTACATAATACTATTTTTTTGCCTTTTTTGTTACTGTTGACATTTTAAAGTTTAGTATGGGATATGAGGATGGCTGCCCCTGCTCATTTTCGTTTTCAATTTGCAAGATATATCTTTTTCCGTCCTCCTTTTTTTTTTTTTTAAGTCTGGTCTGTCTTTGGCCAGTAAGTGGGTCTCCTGTAGGTAGCAGATGGTTAGGTCTTATTTTTTTATTCAGTTTTCTACTCTGAACCTTTTAAGTGAAGTGTTTAGGCCATTTATATTCAGAGTTAATATTGATATGTGAGATTTTGTTCCTGCAATACTGGTATAAGCTAGCTCCTGTGAGTTTTCGACTGTGCAGTTGTTTTATAACATCTTTTAACTTTGTACTTCTCTGATCTTTTACAGTAGCAAAAAATCTTATTTCAATTCAATTTTTGGAATTCCTTTGAGCATCTCTTATAGAGCTGGTTTAGTGGTGATGAATTTCCTTAGTGTTTGTCAGGGAAGAATTTTATTTCTCCTTTGTTTTTGAAGTCTACTTTGGGTACAGAATTCTTGACTGGCTTTTTTTTTTTTCTATGATGGGGCTGAAAATGGGCCCCGTTCTTTTCTGTCTTGTAGATTTTCTGCTGAGAAGTCCACCATTAACCTAATGTCCTTTCTTTATAAGTGATTTGGTCCTTTTCTTTTGCTGCTCTGAAGAAACTTTTTCATGTTGACATTGGAGAATCTCACAGCTATATCCTTGATGAGGTACTTCTTGCAATATACCTTGCAGGTGTTATTTGAGATTATATATCTAAATATCTAGGTGTCTCTCAAGACCAGGGACATTTTCTTGAGTTATTCCTCAAATATATTTTTCAAACATTTTACTTTAACATCTCTAGGATGCCGTGATTTATAAATTTGGTTGCTTCACATAATCCTATATTTATCATAAGTTTTGCTTATGTCTGACTTGGTTAGTGTGAAGGGCCTGTCTTCTAGCTCTGAGATTCTGTCTTCTATTTGCTCCAGTCTTCTGTGAAAACTTTGGATTGTGTTTTGTTTCTTCATTAATGAGTTTTTCATTTATTTTAATATTGCCAGTCTCTCTTTTCACGTCCTGAATTTTTCTATTAATTTCTTTTGTTGGTTATCCACTTTCTCGTGGATCTCATTGAACTTCGTTATGATCAATATTTTGAATTAGTCATCTTACATTTTGGGGAATTTATTTTGGTTAGGATCTGTTGTTGAAGAGTTAGTATTCTCCTTTGGAAAGGTAACACTATATTTTTTTATGCCTTCAGAGTTTTTCTATGGTTCTTTGTCATCTGAATGAATTATGGCAGGTAGTGTATGTATGTTCCTTTGATTTAGATCGCCTGTAAATGTAGGCTTCCCTGAGTGTTGGTTGTAGTAGTGATGTACTGGAGGTGTGGTCCAGCTCACTGCCTCCTGTGAAGCTGGGGTGGCAGAGGTCTCAAGAAGTTTATCTTGCTCCTCAGTGATGTGCACTGGTATAGGCAGATTACCTTTTGTGATGTGTCCTTCAGCCTTTATGCCAGCAGGTGGCACCTATGAATAAAAGCTGGTCACTGATTATGTGGATAGGTATTTTCTTGATCCTTATTTACTAGGAGAAGCTCTGTGTCTTCTCAGTGGTGAACTGATCGGTGGAGTGCACTGCTGTGGTCAAAACTCCCAGTTCAGCCCTGGAGAGGGAAGGGAATAATGGGTGGTATCAAACTGGGCAGGCCCACCTGTGCATCCACTGATGGCAGGTTCAGGAAGCAACTCTAAAGTAGGGTTTGGCACCCAGAAGTGAGCCTCAGCAAGGTGTTGATGGACCTCCACAGACTCAAATTATTTGCTCAGGAAAAGAAGGGCACCCTAAGTTCCTAATCCAGAAGAGTGGGAGCTCCAGGTGCCTGGGGTATGTCTGGGCATTGAACAGAGAAAGCAGCACAGCACCAAAGACTCTGTCCCTAGGGAAGGGGAGACTGAGACTCCTAATCAGGTGGATGAGTATGTTCGATGCCTGGGAGTTTTCACCAAAGAGGAGCAGGTAAACTGTGGCTACAATGAGATATTACAGGGAATGTGGAGCAGCTCAAACCCCTAATCCAAATAAGGGGGTTACCAGCTGCCTGAAAGTATGCTCTGGTGAGAAGCTGAGTGATTGTTGTTAGGAGGAAGTTGTGCAGGAGCTTTGGGGAAGCTTGGGTTGCTAACTAGGCAGGCAGGTGCACTGAATGTCTGTGGAAGTATCTGAGTGTGGAGAAGGAGGAGCACCCAAGTACTGAGGTCCTTGTAGCATGGGATGGTTCTGACTGTTGATCCAGGTGGGTGTGGGCTCCAGGTATCTGAGATGAGCTCCCACAGCAAGGGACAGCAAAGTCATCATTGTCATAAAGATCATTGCAGGGAGAGGAGGGACAACTCAGGCAGTTGATCTGGCGTGGCTTGTGTGCCAGATGCTTAGGAGTGTGCCCAGACAAGGAGAAGAAGAAGCACCATTTCACAATCACCTCTAATGGACAGTGCTGCTCAGCTGCAAGTACTGGTAGGCAGGTGCTTGGAATGCCTGGGGAGATGCCTGGGCATGGAGCAGTGAAATGACACTTGCAGCACAATTCCAGGTCACAGAGCTGACTCTGGCTTTAGGCTTCACTACCCGGAGAGGCCATGGAGTCAAGAGCTCTTTTGAGTAAGCTGAGTAGACTGCTGATTCAGGTGCAGAAGATTGAAGTCCTCTGATGGTTTCCTGCCGTGAGACTGATTTTCCTGATAACGCAGGAGTGGAGCCCTCATTTTCCTTAGTATTTCTGGGCTCACTACAACAGCTGGTCCAGGAGGAATGCGGGGACTCAGCAGTGGTGCTCACTGAACAATTCCCAGAAATTAAACTGACCTTGGCCAAAGGACGAGGGCTACAGCAGCTCTGCTGCTCAGGCTGCAGGTTCAGGGTACTGGAAGTGAGTGGGCACCCCCTACTGGACTCCTGTCATTTTGGTTGCTATTCTGGGTGCCCCTCAGTGTTACTGATGCCTCTTACCTCAAAGGCACAGAGGTATGGAACAGGGGCGTCCAGGCAGCAGCCCACACAGATGGATTCTGGACACAGGTCTGACTCTGGTTCCTGGTCTCTCTTCTTGGGACAGAACATGGCTTTAGGGGTGTTCCTACTGCTCTGCACCTGCAGCTGGGATGAACCCTATACAGACAGAATCCAGACTCTGAGGCATCTCTAGGATCCCCAGAAGCTCCAACTGTGGAAGGTCCCTAACCCGCTACTGTGTGAGTGTCTTCTCTCTGGGCCAGGACAAAAATGCCTGCAGAGGTGTTGCTGTTGCCTAGTTACTCTTCCTGGGTCAATAAGGACATCTTCCTCAGGAGCCAAGATTTGGCTTTTATCCAGTGTCTTACCCCCTCACAACTTTCAGTCTCTCCCTTAGACAGATCTGGGGTCCTGGATAAATGGGGTACCCCCCGTGTCTTTGGTTGAGCAGATCCCTGGTGGAGGAATATGTCTGAGAGGGGAATTTTATGTCCTCATAATGGGTTTGCACTCATTTTTTTTCCTGCTGGGCTCCTTCTGGGGTTATTTGCCAGCCTTCTCCCTTCAATCTGGGGAGTCCTTTGTCCTTCTGATGAAGATCCAATTTCCTTCTTGAATTAAGGATCACTGTGTTGATCTTTCCACACAATTTTGTTGTGTTCAGGAAGATGAGTCAACTGAAAGCCTCTAATTCACCATCCTGAGAGGAAAAAAGTGTTTTACTAAAATTTAATCAGGTTATTTTTTTTTTTGCTACTCAATTGTATAATTTCTGTACATATTTTGAATAGTAACCTATGATTAACTATGCAAATATTTTCTCTTATTTCCTAGATTGTCCTTTCATTTGGTTGTTTTATTTGCTGTGCATAAACTTTTTAGTTTAATGTAATCTTTCTTATTTGTTCTTGCTTGTGTTGCCTGTGCTTTTGATGCCATGTCCAAAAAACCACTGGCAATGCCAATGTCAAAGAGCTTTTTTCTTTTAGGAATTTTGCCATTTGTGACCTTAGACTTAAGTCCTTATTTCATTTTAAATTGATTATTGTGTATATTATAAGTTAAAGGTCAAACTTTATTCTTTTGCATGTAGACATCTAGTTTTCCATACACCATTTATTAAATTGTGTTTTCACTTTGTGTTTTTTATGTCCTTGACAAAAATTACCTGACCTTGTAGTATGTGTGGGTTTATTTGTTATAGCCAAACTGTGAGAAAGGAGAATCATCACGTTAAGAAAGCCCTCGATGCCCAACCAAACTAGCAAGAAGTTTATAAAGGCAAAAACTGCAAGTGGGCTACATAGCAGGGGGGGTGAGGGAACAAGAAACTAAAAACAAAAGGAACAATCTCTTGGATTTCAGTTAACAAGGCATACAGTTACACAGAACTTGTGGCTAGGGAGTTTTTGATGTCATGTCCAAAAAACCATTGGCAATACCAATGTCAAGGAGCTTTTTTCTTTTAGGAGCAAGAACAGTTAGTGTGAACACCTCAGGGGAACAAGGCTGTGGGTCTGTGGTCATAGGAACATTACAACAATTACAGGTATATATGGGGGAGGCAGTAATTTTTAAGTCAGGTAGACAGCTAAGATGGAAAATTTCAACAAAATGGAGTTACTTGCGTCAAGCAAGTTATTGCACTTATTTTACATGTTTCATTAGCTATTTCATTCCCCCTTTTTAGTTGTACATGAGTCAATTCATTGACTCATCAGTTATGGGTATGGAATTATTATAGAGTTTTACGTGCATAAGTTTTATAGAATTGATTCGTTGTTTTACAAAGTTAATAATCCAGTTTAATATGCAAGGTCCTATGAGTAAGGTGAGGAAAAGAAGTATGAGGGGTCCGGCCAAGCTCGTGACTAGAGTAGTTAACCATGGGTTCCAGTTAAATGAGGATTGGAACCAAGATTTATGTTTTTTCTTTTTCCTGTTTTTTGTTTGTTTGTTTGTTTGTCTAAATTTTGTTGAACCTTTTGGAGAGAGTCTTTTATAATTCCTGACGTATTGGCATGGAAACAGCATTCTTTTCTAAGAGCTACACACAGAGTCCTCCCTGGGACATGAAAAGCAAGTTTAAACCTCTATGATTTTGGAGGACTACTTCTGGGAGTTTACTTGATCAGGGAGTTGGTCTAAGGTATATTGTATAGTTTCTGTGTCATTGTTTAGTTGTTGTGTGAGATAAGACAACCCTAGTTCAGTATGGACTAAGATGGCAGTACTTATAGCTGTTGTCCTTGCTACACCAAAGCCTATTAGAGCAGAAACTAAAAAAGGGACAGCACATTTACCATGTGTGGCCAGAAGGTTGAGAGGATTGAAGAACAAATTTTCTTGAGAACCACTATAAACTTAAACCTGGGGAAATATATAAACAGCAATACATAAGATAGCATTTTAGCAGTAATACAGGTTATAAGACCTATGTTCAGAGTTAAAGCAATTGGGATAACAAAGGCAAGGGATAAGGAATGATTACAATGCATTCAGAGAATTGTTAACCAGTAAATCAGTCTATTTTGGGCAATTGGAGTCTCACATTTCAGGTGTGTGTCGGTTGGTTAGCCTGCGGTGTGGTTGAAGTAGGTTGGTGGGCTCGGAGGACGATTTCGAGACAGTTTTTTAGGATTTCTCATTGCAGTCTAATTGGCTGAGAAAGGTGGAGCAACATCAATTTCTGTGGCTCTCTTGACTCGAGTGTGATGAATCCAGGTTGGTATCCTATTTGACTTTGAGTGATGTTGAAATGGTGATGATGACAATAAAGGGTTCCTTCCAGGCAGGAGTTAGTACTTTTTTTTTGGAACTTTTTGATGAAAACCAGGTTTCTGGGCTGAAACAGATAAGATGGAGTGGGCAAAACAGCATGGACACTGGAGTGGACAGTGGCCTAGACGTGCTGGAGGGACTGGAGATATT
>NW_007248798.1:129626-135588 GCF_000164805.1 Carlito syrichta
GATTAGTTATTTCTTCTAGGATGGGATCTCACAACCCGGGCAACAGAGGAGGGGGTTTCCCAAACATGATTATGGGATAAACCTAGCCTTATATGGGGTGCACTGGGTTTGGAGAACAGTCAAAGGCAACAGGCTTGCCCATTTTTCACTGGTTTCTATTATTAATTGGATTAAAGTAGATGTTAAAGCCCAGTTTATGTGTTTACCTGTCCAGAGTTTTGTGGTCAGTAAGCACAATGTAATGTCCAGTTAATATTTAGTGCTTTACTAACCAGCTGCACTATAGACAAGGTAAAAGCAGGACTACTATTAGAGTCAATAGAGAGGGAAAATCCAAACCTAGGAATAATTTTATTTAACAAAAACCTTGTAACCATAATTGTGGTTTCTTTTGGCAAAGCTTTCCATTTAACCCAAAAAAAGTGTTTATAAAAAACCAGCAGGTATTGATAATCAGCATGAGGAGTTTTTACCTCAGTAAAGTCCACTTCCCATGTTTTCCTGGGGCTTAGTCCCTGGGCCCTGATACTGTTTGGTGATCTTGGTCCTTGTTTGTGGCATTTACTTGCACACATGCTGGACACAGTGCCACGGCTGTGGCAGTGAAGTTTTTTTAAGTCTTGAATGTAGTAATACTACTGGTTTAGTATCTCAGTCGATTTAGTACCTTCCAGGCTTGTAGTCCAAGGGCGGCTGGGAAGATTATTTTAGATTCCTTAGTTATTCATTATCCTGAGGGATCTTTGTGTGCTCCTGCTAAGGCAGCTTTTTCCTTTTTCTCTTGGATGCAGGCAGGCTGTTTTGGAAGCAAGGGAACTAGAAAAGTTTTAGTTAGCAGAATCGTGAGGGGCTTGATTGGGAGTTCTCCTGCTTCACATGTAGCCCGATCAGCTAGGCAATTTCCTGTCACCTCTGGAGTATCTGATTTCTGGTGTCCTCTGTACTATATGACAGTTATTTCTTTGGAGCACTATATAGCCTCTAGAAGGGTTAAATTTTCCTTTTGACCTCCAGCAGTCAGAGGCTCCCTGGAGCAGTGTTTTTACAGTGTGGAGAAATGTTAAGGTCAAGCTTTGACCAAAAGTCAACTAGTCTGCCTCCTTAATCAGTATAGTAGTAGTGGCGATGGCTCAAAGACAGGATGATCAGCCAGAAGCCACTGGATCCAGCTTTTTTGACAAGTAAGTCGTAGGTTGCCTCCAGGGTTCTAAAGTCTGAGTAAGAACCCACTTTGCAATTCCCCACTGTTCATGAACAAACAAATAAAAAGACTTGGTAACATCTGGGAGGGCTAAAGCTGGGACTTGGGTAAGAGTCATTTTTAACTGCTGGAATGCAGGTTTCTCAGTAGCAGTCCATTTCAGGAGTTGATCTCCTTCAGTGGCTGTGTACAGTGGTTTGTCAATTTCAGCAAATTCTGGGATCCACAGGTGGCAGTACCCTACTGCCTTCAGGAATTCCCATACCTGTTTCTTTGTGGTTGGCATGGGAACTTGAAGAATGACTTCTTTCCAGGCCAAGATCAGGGCTTGCTTACCCTTTTTTAGCTAGTATCCCAGGTAGGAAACTACAATTGAACAAAACTGTGCCTTTTTCACTGTCACATGGTAGCCCAAGTCTTGGAGGAGTTGAAACAGAGCCTTTTATTTTTATTTTTTATAATCAATATATTTTATTATGATATTGTGGGGTACAGTTAAGGGTTAGGTATACAAATATGATTTGTTCAGGCATCCTTGTTGGTAAGAGGTGTCTCGCCATCTCCAGATATTTACTAACATTAATCCCATCTCCCTTCCCCTACCCTTACCATAGTTTCCAAACACTGTCAGTCATTTTCTTATGTTAATATATTGGATGATCAAGGTCCACTATATGAGTGAGAACATGTGATACTCAGATATTTGTTTCTGTGAGAGGTCACTCAGTATTATAGACTCTAGTTCCATCCAGGTTGCTGCGAAATTTATGATTTTGTTCTTTTTTATGGCTGCGTAGTATTCTATTGTGTATATGTACATTTTTTTAATCCAATCCTCTTTTGATGAACAGTATGATTGTTTCCAGGTTCTTGCTATTGTGAACAATGCTGCAATAGACATACGTGTACAGGTATCTTTTTGATAGAGTAATTTGAGTTCTTCAGGGTATATTCCCAGTAGGGGGATTGTGGGATCAAATGGGAGGTTGATATTTAGAGCCTTTAGGAATCACCACACTGCTTTCCACAGAGGATGCACTAATTTACACTCCCACCAACAGTGTAGAAAAGTTCCCTTTTTGCCACACCCTCTCCAGCAACTGTTTTTTTGTGTGTGTGTTATTGATAATTGCCATTCTGACTGGAGATAGGTGGTATCTCAGTGTGCTTTTGATTTGCATCTCCCTGATGATTAGTGAGGTTGAACATTTCTTCATGTGTCTGTTGGTTGCTTGGATGTGTTCCTTTGAGAAGTGTCTGTTCATACCTTTTGCCCATTTTATAATGGGGTTATTTGTTTTTTCTTTTCATCAGGTTTGAGTTCCTTGTAAATCCAAGATGTTAAGCCTTTGTCAGACCTGGAGTTGGCAAATACTGTCTCCCTGATCTCTTGATGGTTTCTTTGGCTTTGCAGAAGCTTGTCAGTTTAATGAGGTCCCACTTGTCTATCTTATCCCTTATTGTCTGTGGGTTTCGGGTTTTGTTCAGGAATTGGATGCCAGTTCCAATTTCCATAAGGGTATGTCCTGCATTTTCTAAGTTTCTCATGGTTTGAAGTGTTACATTTAGGTCTCTGATCCATTTAGAATTAATTTTTGTGTTTGGGGACAGATAGGGGTCTTGTTTGAGTCTTCTGCATGTGGTCAGCCAGTTTTCCCAGCACCATTTACTGAATAGGTTCTCCTCTCCCCAGTGGTAGGTGATGGAGGCGTTGTTGAAGATGAGTTGGTTGAGGAATTGAGGTCTAGGTTCTGGAATTTCAATTCTATTCCATTGGTCTATACTCCTGTTTTTGTACCAATACCAAGCTGTTTTGATTATTGTAGCTTTATAGTAAAGTTTGAAGTCTGGTAATGTGATACCACCTGCTTTGTTTTTTTTTTGTTGAGGATTATTCTGGCTATTCTTGGTCATTTGTGTTTCCATATGAATTCCTGTATTGTTTTTTTCTAGGTCTGAGAAGAATGTTGCTGGTAATTTGATGGGTATTGCATTAAATCTGTAGATTTCCTTAGGTAGGATGGACATCTTCACAATGTTTATTCTTCCAATCCATGAGCATGGGATATGTTTCCACTTGTTTGTGTCATCTTTGATTTCTTTGAGCAGAATTTTGTAGTTTTCATTGTAAAGGTCTTTCACGTCTTTGGTTAGTAGGATGCTAAGGTATTTCATTTTTTCTGGCTATTGTGAATGGAATTGTGCTTTTTATTTGGGTTTCTGTTTGTTTATTATTTGTGTAAAGAAATGCAATTGTCTTTTGCACAACTATTTTATATCCTGAGACTTTGCCAAAGGCCTTTGTCAGTGTAAGGAGGTTTTTGACAGATTCTCTTGGGTTTTCAAGGTACGCAATCATATCCTCTGCAAAGAGAGATAATTTGACTTCCTCTTTTCCTATTTGGATACCCCTGATTGCCTTCTCTTCTCTGATTGCTGTAGCCAGAACTTCCAATACTATATTGAACAGGAGGGGTGAGAGTGGGCATCCTTGTCTTGTTCCAGTTTTCAGGGGAAATGGTTCCAATTTTTGTCTGTTGAGGAGTATGTTGGCTGTGGGTTTCTCGTAGATGGCTTTTACTATTTTGAGGTATGTTCCCCATATGCCTAGGTGTTTGAGGGTTTTTATCAAGAAGGGGTGCTGGATTTTATCAAAAGCTTTTTCTGCATCTAATGATATAATCATGTGGTTTTTGTTTTGACATGTTTTCATGTATGTAATTACATGTATGGTTTTACGAATGTAGAACCACACTTCCATTCCAGGGATGAAGCCTAGTTGGTCATGATGGATGATTTTTGAGATGTTTTGTTGAATCCAGTTTGCTAGGATCTTGCTGAGAATTTTAGCATCTATGTTCATCAAAGATATTGGCCTATAGTTCTCTTTCTTTGTTGAGTCTTTACCTGGCTTAGGTATCAATGTGATGTTAGCTTCACAAAATGATTTGATGAGAGTTCCATCTTTCTCAATCGCCTGGAATATCTTCAGTAGGATTGGTATCATTTCCTCCTTAAATGTCTTGTAGAATTCTCCTGGAAAGGCATCTGGTCCAGAGCTTTTTTTTTTTTTTTTTTTTTGGTAGGTAGTTTTCTTATTACATAGTCAATTTTCTTGATAGTTGTTGGTCTATTTAGGGTTTCAATTTCTTCTTGTTTCAACCTAGGCAGGTTGTGTGATGACTGAAAGTCCTCCATTTCCTTAAGTTTTAGAGTTTGTTTCCATACAAGTGTACATAGTAGTCTCTAATGATCTTTTGTATTTCTTCAGGGTCAGATGTGACCTCGTCGTTTGTGTTTCTGATTATGCTTATTTGGGTTTTTTCTCGGTCATTCTAGTAAGGGGACCATCAATCTTGTTTATCCTTTTGCAGAACTAGCTTTTTGTTTCATTAACTTTTTTGTATTATCTTTTTGTCTTCTATGTCCTGGATTTGGGATTTTATTTTGGTGATCTGGATTCTTCTGCTGATATTAGGTTTTTGTCGTCTTGCTTTCCCAGCTTCCTTAGGTGGCTTTTTAGGCTGTTAATTTGTGATCCTTCCATTTTCTTCATGTGTGTTTGTAGGAATATAAATTCCCCTTTTACTACAGCTTTCATGGCCTCCCAGAGATTTTGGTAAAATATTTCTTCATTTTCATTTGTTTCCAGGTATCTTTTGATCTCTGTTTTGATTTCATCATTGTCCCAGGAGTTGTTTATTATCATGCTGTTTAGTGTCCATGTCTATGTGGGTTTTGGGGGTACATTGTTGGTATTAATGTTTATTTTTATTCCACTGTGGTCCAAGAAGGTGCATGGTAAAATTTCGGTCTTTTTAACTTTGCTTATGCTTGATTTATGGCCAAGTACGTGGTCAACCTTAGAGTACGTTCCATGCAGTGATGAGTAGAATGTGTATTCTGTGGTCCTTGGATGGAGTGTTCTGTAGGTATCAATTAAGTCATTTGGTCAAGAGTCACATTGATGTTCCAGATCTCATTACTGGTTTTTTGTCCTGATGATCTGTCTAGGGTTGTGAGTGGGGTATTAAAGTCCCTAGTTATAATGGTGTTAGAGTCAATATCTTACTTTAGTTTTCCTAGAAGCTGCTTTATGAAAATTGGCACTCCTATGTTGGGTGCGTATATGTTTAGGATAGATATTTCTTGCTGATGGAGTGAACCTTTTATCATTATGTGGTGGCCCTCTGTATCTTTTTTAATTTTTGATAGCTTAAATGGTATTTTGTCTGAAATTAGGATCGTGACTCCTCCTTTCTTTTGTGTTCCATTCACCTGAAAATTTGTTTCCCATCCTCTTACTTTGAGTCTGTGCATGTCCTTTCTAGTGAGATGGGTCTCTTGAAGGCAGTATATTGTTGCCTGGTGATACTTTATCCATTTTGCTATTCTATGTCTTTTCAGTGGTGCATTTAGTCCATTCACATTCAGGTTAATCATTGAAATGTGAGAGTTCGTCCCTATCTTAGAGTTCTTATAGAGTTGTTGTACTTCCACTTGGTTTTTTGTCTTTCTTTTGGTTTGGGGGTTGGTTCATGTGTATTTTATTCTTTTTCCTGTACTCTTGTGAAGAACGTTGTTCTTTTTTCCTTTTCTTCTGTATTTAGTACTTTCTTAAGTGTTTCATGTAGAGGTGGTCTGGTGGCAGCGTAAGTTCTTAGGGATTGGATTTCTGGGAAAGATTTTAATTCTCCCTCGCTGATGAAGCTTAACTTGACTGGGTAGGTTATTCTTGGTTGAAATTGTTTATCTTTTAGG
>NW_007248798.1:135619-138531 GCF_000164805.1 Carlito syrichta
ATTCTCATTTGTTGTCTTGCAGGGGTTCTCTGAATCTCTTTTGTTTGAATTTTTGCATCATTGATTAGATAAGGGAAGTTTTCTTGAATGACCTCATGGAAAGTTTGTTCCATTGTGGTCTCTGTCTCTCTTTTTGCCTCAGGAAGGCCAATTACTCTTAGGTTCAGTCTCTTGAAGTAATCACTCATCTCTTTAATGTTTTGTTCTGTCTATTTGAGCTTGTTTTCTGTGTTTTTAACAGTTTGGGTTAGTTCTATATTTTGGTCCTCAAGTTCTGAGATTCTTTCTTCTGCTTGGGTAATTCTGCTTTCCATGCTTATCAGTTTGTTATTTATTTCATTCACAGTATTTTTTATTATTGTTATCTCAGTTATCAGCTTCTTCCTAGTTTCTTCTTGTCTCTCCTCAATTCTTTTTATTCTTTCCATTAATGTCTTGATATTTAGGTTTGTAGTTTGAGACCAGTCATTCTGGGGGCTCTTCATTGTTTGCATTCCGAAGTCAGTTTTCTCAGTGTCTGCCCTCCCAGGGGTCTGGGAGAGACCCATGTTCTTCTTTTGGTTTTTCTTCATTTGTCTTGATTTTTCTCTCTCTCCCCTTTTCCCTCCCCTTCTTTAATTATGTTTTTCAGGGAAGATGGGGTTGCTTTCGCTTTGCTTGTGCAATCTCCTATTCTTCCTTATGAGGGCCCTCTGGCTTTGTTCACTTTTGAGGTTGGATTATGGGCTGCGGGTGTACTTTTTGCAGTTTTGAGGTTCATTTGAGGGGGAAGCTGTGATTCAGACTCTATATGCTAATTCCAGCATCCACCAACTGGTGTATGAGCCCCCTGGAACCTATTTCCCACTGCCTTACAATCAGACAGCTAAGATGGAAGATTTCAACAAAATGGAGTTACTTATGTCAAGCAAGTTGTTGCAATTATTTCACATAATTCATTAGCTATTTCAATTTCTGGACTCTCTTTTCTGTTTCATTGTTCTATGTGTCTGTTTATATCCCAAGACAATAACATTTCAATGTTTACAGCTTTGTAATATGATTTTAAATTCATATGTGTGGTGCCTCCAGTTCTATTCTTCCTGTTCATGATTGCTGACTCTTCATAGACTTTCATATAAATGTTTAAGACTGTCTTTTGCAATTCTCTGAAGAATGCCATTGAAATTTGTATAGAGTTTTGATTATTTATGTACATCCTACTGGCTAGGGGAGACATTTAAAAATATTCAGTTTCTCTGTCCATTAGCACCAAATATGTTGCCATATATTTTTGTCTACTTCAATTGCTTTTATCCATGTTTTATATGTTGAGTATCCTGAAGATGAGGCTGTCTCTGAGTGTGGACCCTGATCCCAAGACAAATTCTGGTATTCCCAGCCTGTGCTGCTCTATTGGTGCATCCTAACATCCTTGGGGATACTGTTGTTTCTATCTATCAGGTTGCTTCTTTACTTTTCTGGTCTGTGACATCAGGTCTTATCTGAGGTGGGTGGACAACCATGAGCCACATAGGCTCTAGTGCTCTGTTCCATCAATGACAGGCTCCTTTCACCCTTTATGTATCATCATTATCCTAGATGTCCCTTATTATTACTTGAAATTATCTCTACTTGACAATTAAATGAAAATTTATGGACTTTGAAAGGACATTTTTTTGTGACCTGCTGGATACTTAATTCCTAGAGTACTATCTATACTGCTATAATGATGCTAAGGATTAAATGTCTAGCAAGTGAGAAAGGCAGACTCTGAAAAGGTAGAATCTAATCTTTCTGTCTTTCACCCTGAGTCGGGGCTTCTGTTGCTATCTGTCATCTTGTGGCAACCGCTCAAAGCAGAAATGCCTGACATCAATGCAGGAGGCTTTGAACAACCCAGTACAATGTTGAGGAATCTAGTTAACTTTTCTTTCATGTTTACAACTTAAAAATTAAAAATTAAAAAAACATCTGTAGAGTGGGAGTTGTTGCAATCTGAGATATTCTACCCATGGAGAAACCTACACACCAAGCAATACATAAAAGAAAAATGTGATTATTGTTGGGGAGATAATTCAAAATAAAATCTCCTGCAAGAAGTTCCTCTTGACATATGTAGAAAAGAACTGAATAGTTTAATTGTCTAAAAAAGCATTAAACCATCCAAGCATTCTAAAGAAATGGATCACATCACAAACACTAATGAAATAGCAATGACAGAATGAAATCATATCTACCCATGCAGATGAATTCCATTATACACATGTTCTTTTAAAAAGTATTAAGATAACTTGTCTTCAACTGAGATTGCATATACTGTGTCTATCATTTTGGATGTTTCATTTTGGATAGTCTTTCATGTTTCCACTTCAGGCTGTTGGTTCCCAGGTTCTGAAGAAAAACATTTCTTATTGTAAAACTGGTATAAGGTTTTTGAAAAGATTAATATGCACATCAAAAGGCAGAGAAAGGGACAGAGAAAAACTCACAAGTATTTTCAAGAAAGTGCTCTAAGAAAAGAAAGGGAGAAAAGTTCTCATTCCCTTTGGGCGTCATGTCCAATTAAGTTTGTTTTCTTTGTATGTGTATATGTATGTGTGTGTGTGTGTGTGTGTGTGTGTGTGTGTATCAGAGTTTCAGTCTCTTGCACAGGCTGGAGTGCAGTGGCACCATCACAGCCATCACAGCATTGACTTGCTGGCTCATGTGATTCTTATGCCTCAGCCTTCCAAATAGCTGGGGCTACAGGCATGAGCCACTGCACTCCTACAAAATTCAGTTTTTAAAAGTTAGTTTTGAAATCACTTTTCATAATGATATACTTAGAGATTAACTATAATGATATTTTAGAATATTTATTTTGTGTACATTTCTTTTTTTTTTTTTTTGAGTTGGAGTCTCACTCTGTCACCCAGACCGGAGTACAGTGG
>NW_007248798.1:138662-154278 GCF_000164805.1 Carlito syrichta
TCTTGGGAGGCTGAGGTGAGTGGATTGCCTGAGCCCACGGGTTTGAGACTCGCCTGGGCAGCGAGACCTCATCTCTACAATAAATCAAAAAATCAAGCACGTGCCTGTAATTCCAGCTACTTGGAAGGCTGAGGCAGAAGGATCGCCGGAGCCCAGCAGGTCAAGGTTGCAGTGGCCGGGAGTGGTCACTGCACTCCAGTCTGGGTGACAGAGTGAGACTCCAACTCAAAATAAAAAAAAAAAGAACGAAAAGAAAAGAGTATAGCATTCTAAATTTTCTTAGTACACTATATTTTTAATGTTTTTATATTATATTTCATTAAGTACTTATACCATATTGAGTAACGTCAGGACACATATTGGTTTAAAGTCAGGACACATTTGGTGACCAGTATTAATTCTCATTTTAACTTGACGAAGTATATATTTGAAGAAGTTACATAATTATTCACTGGCTCAATTTTTTCATCTGTAAAGTAAAGATCCATATAGCACATTGAGTTATGGCCCTTAATAAGGTCATTTGTATGAATTTGACTTCCACCTCTAGGAAAATGGGAAAACACAGTTAAATTTTGTTTAAGGCACATGACAATTGCACACTGACATCGTGTCCTGTTCTTACCGATTGTTCTAATAATGTCTTTGAGTGTCCCTATTTTTAGTTCTGCTCATTTATTGGCCACAGTTCATTATGTTCACTGAGCTTATTTACTCCTCTCCCATCTGAAGGTCACAACTATGCCTGCCACAGTCTCAGTGTTGATTCTACTCTTTTCTCAATTATTTCCAGGAGAATTCCACGTGATAGGACCAACAGCACCAGTCATTGCCTTGGTAGGAGGAGAGGCTGTGTTGCCCTGTCACCTCAATCCATCAATGGATGTTCAGAACATGGAAGTCAGGTGGTACCAGAGCCATCTGCCAGGCTTTGTTTATAATTATGGGAATGACCAAAGTCCAGTGGCACACCAGAGCCCAGAATATCAAGGGAGAACAGAATTCCTGAGGGACAACATAACTCAAGGCCAAGTAGCCCTGAGGATCCATCCCATCCATCCTTCAGATGATGGAGAGTACCGCTGTTTCTTCATGAGCTCCAGATATTTTGGTGAAGCACAATTGAAGGTGTTGGTCACAGGTGAGCTCTGGAATGAAAACTCTGACAGTTTGTAGTGTAACTTTTGTCATCTGCATGCTAAAATGTCAGAGTGAATACTGGTATATGTGGATGGAGTTTGCTGTTCTATATAAAAATTAAAATGGAATGCCAAGAATGATAAAGAGTTGAAATCCATTTAATCAGTTTTTTTCAACTTCTTCAGATTTTAGTAGAGATAGATTTATGACTCTTTCTTTGTCAACATAATTGCTTAAGGGGATATATGACCAGGGAGTCTAGTGTGACCTAACTATGAAGAGTCCCTGATACACATCAGTCAAGAGATATCAGTATCTCCTTCAAAACTCAGAAGCAGCTGAACAGAGACAAGAGGCACCTTATCATCCCCTGTCAAGACTGCACTTCTTTTCTGTCCTCACTGGATGTGTTCCTTCCTAATCAAATAAGATCTTCCCTACTCTTACAATAATAGCCTTACTTAATGTTTCCCAAAACCTGTTTGGAGACATCTTACTGACTGAATTCTAGTGCCCTCTCCTGCCACTTCTTTTCTATTGATCAATATATCATTTTCCTGGCCAGCATGGTCTGCCCTGTCCCAGGTGCTTCTTTCTCTGCATAAAGTAATTCCACCAAGTATAGAAAGTAGCTTTCCATGCTGTCCCTCTTGATACCAGGTTCTTTAGGAATAGGCACTGCCCATCTACTGGGGTACTCGGGCATCAGGCCTACCCTGAGTTGTTCTCAGCTTTAGAAACAGTCAACTAATACACTTTAAAACTAAACTACTTTTAGTTTCCTGCATCCCAACAGGGATTTGAATTAAAATAAGATGACGACTGTGGAACACATCATAGTTAACCCATTGTGCCTACACCAGGAACAAGACTCTGAGAATCACTCAACCACTAAGCCAGAGTGGCCCCACCAGACCCACAAATATTGTTTGACTTCCTCATGTTCCTGATGGGAAGGAGAATTAACCCTGGACTTTAATCTTGAGCTAAGTGCAATGTTTGCAGGTGATAACTTTGACAGTGTGTTCATGGGATGAATTCCAATTCCTGAAACAATAAGCACTGCTAGATTATGAGGGCTGTTGCTAATGTCTTGATGTCAACAACAGTATAAGCTGGTGGCAAACACTGTAATAATAAGTCATCACATCCATGTTCTAAACAACTCAAGGGCCACTCTAAAAAAGACTTCCCTCCTCCCTAGCTTTCTCTTGAAGTTTCGATGCAGATGGTTGTTTATGCCTGCTTTTCTTCATTAGGGTGGAATCCCTTCATGTTGGTCTTCACTATTTTCACTCATTAGAAACCCAACAAACCAAGTCCTATCCTGATTCTCTGTTCTTACCTACCCATGAGGCATCCCATGCCTTTGGGTTGCTCCTCCTAGGGCAGGTCCATGGGGACGTTGCCCACCCCAAGATGGGCCTGAGGCTGTGTTACTCAAGTAGTTCACAGTTGTGCAATCTTGGGGCAAATGCCAGCCACTCACACAGAGGCCTTGATTCCATCTCAGATGATCTGGGTTTTCTATGATTCTCTAGGGTGAGTGACTCCTGGCACACATTTCTTTACCCCTCCCCTTTCTCCTGGAGGAATGAAGTTTGGCCAGGTAAAGAGTCAGTGGAGATGCTGTCTCTACAGGTCACCCCAAATTCTTGCTTCTCCCTTGGAAAGAGTTCTTCTAACCTTCAGTCCACACAGACCAAGCTCATGCCAGGTGGTGTTTAAATATCCAAGGAGTTTGAGTGTGAGGTAGTTTTTGCAGAAACCAGAACTTCAGTGGTGAATTCCATCACTGAAACAATAACACCACTAGATTAAGAGGGCTGTTGCTAATGTCTTGACGTCAACAACAATATAAGTGGTTCTCAGAATCTTGTGCTTGGTATAGACACAATGTGTTAACTATGATGTGCTCCACAGTCTTTATCTTATTTTAATTCAAATCCCTGTTGGGATGCAGAAAACTAAAAGTAGTTTAGTTTTAAATTGTGTTAGTTGACTATTTTTAAAGCTGAGAACTCAAGGTGAGCCTGATGCCCAAGAGTTCCCAGTAGTCTCATGTAACAATTATCATGAAGTCACTGTTCATCCCTGACTCATAAGATCAGGCTTGGCTACCACTAGTAGGCAATAGGCAGTAAAATCCATCAATCAATAGTTGT
Organism: Carlito syrichta; assembly: GCF_000164805.1. NCBI lineage: Eukaryota > Metazoa > Chordata > Mammalia > Primates > Tarsiidae > Carlito > Carlito syrichta. Next base: position 141,968 of record NW_007248798.1, read on the forward strand.
GAGGGAAGTCTCAAATACATGCTACAAACCAAACCAGAATATTTTTTAAGACATAAGAAATAAAATTGGAAGCATTGGTATAAAAATCACATAATCAGACAGTGTCCTTTTGCAGATGAAAACTATAGGTTTTTCTGTCCATGCTATGAACATAATGTAGTGAAAATCCAAGACTTTCAGAACAGATAAAATGAAGGAGGCACTAGTGCAAGCCTGTATTGGCCACAGACGTTCAGGCCTTAGACGTGCCAGTTAAACCTATATGGGAGGGAGTACCAAGTGGCTTCCCTCTGGTCCTGAGATTTTTTCTCCTTTTATAACCACCAGTTTGATGCAAATTAGCCCATTAATGACCGAGATAACACTTGAAAACACCTTTCCAAAACTCTTAAAGCACTCTTGACCCCACTCCCTTCCATCTCCAATGGATGTGGAGCCAACTCATCTTGACAGATTCTTTCACAAGGGTTGTGCTTCACATTAGACCTCACATTAGTAAGGTAAATAGAGAGGCTCAATTTAAAGGACAACTCTACCCTTTCATCCCCAGAAAGTCTCATAAGTTAATACCACTTCATCATATTTCAGTAAAGTGCTATTAAATGTCATTTAGTCTTTAGAAAACAAAATTGCTATTTTCTTCAACTATCAGGAGATAGCCAGAGTCCAGGAGATACTTCAGAATATCCGTTCCAATAGAAACACCTCAGGGGCAAATGGAAGCCATCTTTCCTTGTTTTCTCAATTGATGAATATTTAAGATCAGTAGAGTTTATCTATTACCAACGACTAAGCTCTTATATGGTATAATACTAATACCAACCCCATGATTAGAGATTTATACCCTTATTTTGCAGAAAGGGAATTGAGATGCTGAGAGCTAGAGCCATTAATCACTCTGTTCCTAATTGTCAACAGGTACTAACTGACCCTTTGATCCTAGAGTTTATCCTCATAACCACCATACCTCAAGGGATCACTATTCTTGTACACCAGTTTTCATATAATATAGAGTGAGTGACCAATATGAAGGATCATGAATTCCTGAAGAAATGTTCTCTCTCCCTCTCTCTCTGCCCCTGTTTGATGTTCCCAGGCACAGGTCCAGCTCCTCATATTCACTTGGAACCAGGCAACACCAGGGGCATTAAGCTGACTTGCATGTCCACAGCATGGTACCCAGAGCCTGAGGTGGGATGGAGAAACTTGCAAGGATGGCCTTTGGAACCAGCCTCCAAGACAATGACAGCACAAGAGAATAGCCTGTTCCACGTGGAAACATCTATCATAGTAGATGGAAGTTCTGAAGGGCAGGTGTCCTGTGTCATAAGGAACCCAGTCCTCAGTGTGGAGAAGGAATCACATATTTCCATTGCAGGTCAGTTCGTCCCCAATTCAGCATCTGAAGGTGTCACAGTTGATCAAAGAACCATGACTGAAGAATTAGATATCCTGGGTCACATACTTATAACGACTATGTGGAAGGCTATGGGATACACCTATTATCTTGTCTTCAGTTTCTCTTTGTGGCAAAGAAATGCCAAATTAATTTATAAAAATCAATGCATGGATATGCAAAAGCATTTAAAAGGGTAAAAAAGTAATTTAAGGAATTAGTCTACTTCCCCTTTAACCTTTCCTGAATCCCAATGTCCAGGGAAAAGCAGGCATACTAATCTGGAATTTATTCACCCAGTCATTAAATTTAATTTGGATCCTGGCATTGCCACATAGCAGGTTGGTGACCTTGGACAAGTACTGACCTTCCTGTGCCAGTTCCTGGGAAGTAAATAGGGATAATGATAGTGATTATGTCATAAGATAGCTATGAGGATTAATGGTATAATTCAGGCAGAGAAGAGCCCAGACACCCCATTCTATCCCTGATACCTAACCGAAGTGATTGAAGGAAATACCATTTTGCTCAAAGGCTCCCTGAAATGATCCTTCACATCATTATTAGCCAAGGAGGAGCATCGCAGCCTTTCAACAAGCCTCTTCCTGTGTTTCCCTTGATTCTCCCTCATCCTTACCTTTTGTCCCCTCCTCTCCACCCCCCCTCACCTATCCTATAGAGTCACACACCCATCTGATATTCCCACATACTCACAGTCACTATCCTTCTATCTCTCACAACTAAGGGTTTCCACTGGCCCTTCAAGAGGTTACACAGACAGTCCTTGTCCAGGAAACCACTCCCAGTCCAGTGTGTATTAAGTGTCCATTTCTCCTTCGATATTTTGAATTGTATATTTCACTGTGTTTCCAGGTAGAGTATTAGCCCCTTGAGGACACTACATCTTAATTATTTTAATATCTCCATTTTTTAGCAGAAGAGTTTGTCCTATTTAATTTTAGATAATAGGTATACCATGCAAATATACATGAATAAATGAATGTTTACAGGCCTTTTATCAGGAGGTAAAATGCCATTTCTCATGTTTCCCTTGTCCTTTGGGAAGTTTCATGTGTTTAAGATAATAGGAAAGAGAACTTAGAGTTAGAAACATGAAAGAGAGCAAAACAAATGTCCAAAAAGTAGAGATGTTTTTAAATTGACAACCTTAGAAAAATAGAGTTAGAGGAGGGAAAATTTACCAAGTTTCCCACTGAGCTTTTCATAATGAAGAAATAAGTTGAGCAATGATTAAGAGGGAATAAGGAGTTGGGGTTGGAAAGGCAGACATCAATAATCCTCAGGTCATTATAATATAAAGTATCCTAAAGCTATATTGTAGAATGCAAAATGGAAAAATAATAACTTCATATTTGTATAATTTGCAATTAATTGAGTGAAATTTACTTGATTGATTAATTTGCAAACTTCTGTTGAAAGTGTTGAATGAGGAAAATCCTTGAGTGAGGGTCTCCTTGACTCCTTCGCACCATGGCCACTAGGACTAAAGTCACTAACAGTCACATCTCTCTGATGAATCTTTGAGGTGACTAGAATTCTGGCTTTGGAACTTGAACCACAATACCCATTTGGTTTCTCATCTGACCCCATTCACAGTCCTCATTTAACATCAGAATAGCTCCAGGTGCCTCTCACTCATAAATATTTTGTTGGCACACATACATGTGCGTAGAAAACAATGAATAAAAAAGACATGTGGCAAGTCACCCAGAGGGAAGGGAGAAGAGCTGGACAGAAGGAAAGTCTTTGTTACATGTGTAGCACTTTATTTATAAAACATCACATGACAAGTATGTTAGCACTTGCTAAATCTGCCAGGTGGATGCACAATACATGTTGTATAATTTTCAGGGCTTCTTCCCATGTTTAAATTTTTCATGATTTTTTAAAGAACACTTTGTATTTACCCACACTGGTAGGAAGTAGGGAGTCAGGAGCCTTGTCAGGACCCCTAACTTCTCTAGAATTGCAGGGAGGACCAGGCGGGGTTTAATGTCTGAGACGTCCTGATAATGTCTCCCTGGATAAATGATCATAAGATTTGTACTCAGCAGCCAGGTCATCTGACATTAAGCTGGAACTCAAGAAGATCACTCCTGTTTTTCAGAGGCCTTGTTCCCCAGGGTCAGTCCCTGGACAGTGGGGCTGTCTGTGTGTGTGGCTGTGCTGGTATTCAGCGTGGGGATGACCTCTGTTCTACTCAGACGTGCAAGAAAAAACAAAGGTAAATGGGTAAGAGAGGAGGTGAATTCACTGGTGGAGGAATCATAGATGACAGTTCCATGTAAGTCAAGAAGGGACCTAGGACTTCTTTCTCATTTAAAACTAAGAAGAAAATTGCTCAAGAGGAGGCATCATTTATTTGCATATGCACTCCTGTGTATTGTATTTAACTTCCTTTGGGCCTTCATGCCTGCTTTTCCCTCCTCCTAACACTCTTTTTCTTGATTATTTCTAGATTATCCCCACTTTCCCTGCAGGACCCGGTGAACTCCTTATTCAGGAGAGTTCTAGGAGATTTCCAGGACACGAAGTTGTGTGTCCCTCCCTTATCACACTGCATATTGCCTGTGCGTGCCACAAGACAGTGCCACGTGTCCTCTTCTGCTACCTATTCCACTGACCTGCTCAGTGCCAAAAGACACATGTTCTCCTCTGCTGATAGTCCCAGTGTCCACTCAATGCCACAAAAGACAGGGCCATCTGAAAAGTCTTGGTCAGGAGCTGGTGAATAGACCTGCTCGTGGGCACCAGACAGACTCCACTCAACTTCAGGAGAAAGTAGTGAAGCGCGGGGGTTCTGAAGTGGAAAGTCTCCTCATGAAGAGACACCAATGAAGCTAGACAGTAGGGGACCACTCACAGACTTATGATAATACTCTCCAAGAGATTTCCCATTTGAGTTTATAAACACGCAGGTGACATTAAGAGGAGATGAACAGTTCTTTATTTTACAACCTCCCTCTGCCCACCTTCTTCTGTTGACCCCAGAAGACCCAGAACTGCACGGAAGGTAGGGGGGAGTCAGCAGACCTGAGTGGAGGGGGAAGGCCCTGCCTGGACTGGAAAATTTAAAACCCCAAATCTTCATTGAGAAAGGATTTAGGGAAGCTTGTTTGAAGGGTTTGTTGGAAAAGTAAATACAATGAGATTGTTTCCTGCCTAAGCCCAATGGGTTCCAGGTCACTCCTTAAACCAGTTACAGAAGTATTAATAACTGTGTATCATAGTGCCACATTTAGTCAAGTGTTTATTAAGTATATGTTTTGAAAAAAGTACTGATTTATATGAATTGGCTGCTTTCCAGGAAACATTTAGATTATTATCTACCTGGGAAACTTCTAAAAGCAGGGCTTATGAGGATATTTTCTGAACCTTGTTGCCTGAAATGCTGAGAGGGATAAGTTAGTGAAAATGAATTTGAAGAAATTCCCTGGAAATCCCAATTGGCCCTGATTCTGCAATCATGTGGCATTCATTCATGGGATCAAGTCAACAAGAAGTTCAGATCAGCATAGTACTGAGTGTGCTAGGTTCCCAAGTCTGTGGAACAGCTACACTGGAGGCTAAGGTTTTGGGACATTGAAAGTGTGGATCTGGAAACTCTAGTGAATGTGGAATAAGATCATAGGTTGTTCACACATGGTTGTATGCTTGACTTGCTTGTGTGAGATGTAGCTCCCTCCTTGGCTCAGAGTAGAGTGAAGCAGCAACCTCCCATCCCTCTGCCTAGGGACATCCATCCCTGAGGACAATCCTTACTGTCTTGTTGGTTACTCTAGTTTCTTCTTATCACTTCCCAGGCCTCCTCCTAAATGGTCTTAAGGTGGATCGAGAATTTCAAAGCCAGAGTTAGGAACCACCTTTGAAGATCTAGAAGGAAGGGGTAGAATTTGTAGTTACTTGGCAAATATTTCATCAACTTGGGGCCTCAACGAACCTTCAGGACAGAAAGACTCTATCTAATATCTCATTCTATTTCCAAGTAAACGCACTCATAAATCAAAAGATAATTTCCGTTTGTGCTATCATTTTTATTTTATTTTTTTAAAGATGTTGTTTCTGTATCGGTCATATACCAGATGTCAAGTTTTTGACTTCAGTAACTCTGTTGTCAGGTGGGGACTGTGTACTGTCATGGATGTTTTATGGATAGAAAAGGGATAACACTTTTTAATGTTAGTTTGTTTTGGTTTGTTGTGTTTATACAGAAAATAGAATGAGATTATGATGTCATATTTATTTTTGACAGACAATATTTGAACCTTTAATATCAAATGACATTCCATACGATGTTACTGTTTTACTATTAGGAAGTCAATATCCATATGCAGTTAAATACCACTATATAAACTAAAATAATGTTTAGAGACAACTAAAATGTATTTCTGATACATATTATGAAGGAGTTATGAAAATATGTAGCATAGGGAATATTGCTAGTCATAAATGAAGAAAGATAAGATATGGTCAGTTTATCCTGTATGAAGTCTGGGATTATTCTCATTGAGGAAGATAAATCCATAGATCAGCTCATGCACCAAAACTCTATGACCTTAGTCCAGAGGCATGTACAACGTTGTCTGCAAGTTTATTCCTACTTTATCTAACTTGGAATCATATTCAGATTTAGACTTTCTGTCTGGAAAAATCTTCCTCTATATGATAAACTATTGATCAAATGTAAAAATGTCTCAATAAGCCCAGACAACAAAAATCTATTAAAATTTATTCAGCATTAACTTTAAATTAATCCCAAACTGAAAATCACTATACGTCAATTGTTTATATTTCCATTGATTCCCTTCAATTCCCACTTGGAAGAATGACAGCATTGGTACATAAGTAAATAAGGTTGAAATATTCCTTTTTTTACATGTCTAATATTAAAACAAGAATATCAACTATTAAACCAATAATACAGAAGAGTTGAGGGCAGAGAGGTAGACATAGGGGAGATCATGAAAACTTTCCAAGCTGTGTTGGAATTTTGGTGTATACTCCCTAAGTGGTGCAAGAAACTGAAGGATTTTGAGCAAAGAGGGATTTAACCATATTATCATTATGTTTGGATTTAAAAACTGCATATAAAATCCATCATTTTGTGCAAGATATAACCCAGGAGACCAGTAAAGGACTTCCAGGTAGCTGAAGAGACTCAGAAGGGAGGTGGAGCAGGTGAGAGGAAGGAGGCAAGACATTGGAGAATGTAATGGAGCCAGAATCAAGACACGTTGGGGAAAAATGCAGGGTGGAGGGTGGCCTGGAATGATGGGGGGGAGGAACAAAGAACGTTTCTCTGTATCTGGTTCTCATTTTTTCTAACAACCTGGGTGATATCCCATGTGGATGTCTAGGACAAGGTGCCCTTTTAGTCCCTGAGGGTCAAACTTCAGAAATCTGACCCAGACCTTCACTGATATTCTACCAGTCATATGAAGGTCAAAGACTAGAATGAAATTTCTTAGTATTTCAGAAATTGCATGTATTATTTTTTTCTTAGACAAACACTATGACGAACTTGGTAAACTCTGTTATTCTATCCTATGCTAAATTGAAATGCACCTGGATATGCTGATTTCTTTCACTGAAAAAGTGGATGGATTCAATCACTTTTAGCCACAAAATTTACTCATTCATTAATTACTTTAACACTAATGGTTTCTTCAATCATGTAGGCGTTGGAGAGACAGCACATGACCCTGAGTGGCATTTGACTAAGAAAAGAGATCTAATGTTTATAATTTATTGCTTTGTCTTAGATATTTATAATTAAGTCAAATTTTACTTTGGATGTTGACTGACTTGGCGAGAATTATATGATGTGCTTTGTTTTTGCTTTTCTTCTTTATTACTGATGATAGTTATACAAAGTTTTCCTTTGCTTGAATTATTATTTTAAAAAATTCATTCTTTAATTATCAAGAGAAGACTAGCTTATTGTGTATTTTTGTATTACAAGAATTAACAGTATATACTCCTCAGACCATTCAATGATGTTACAGAAGAGTGTTCATTTTTTACAAAAAAATATTAAAAATTAGCTTCCAAATGATAGGTCAAATTATGAAACAGCATCTTGCATATCCTTTTCTGTGGCATGGGGTAAAAATATCTGGGTGTATACACCACAATATATTTAAAGTGTTTATATGTGCTTTATAAAAACCTAATGAATTATATTTTATTTATCTCTTTGATTTCTTACATGAAATGAATACATTGTGTTTGTACTGAATAGTATTTGTCATTGAGCAAAAACATAAAATCCCGATCAAAATCTTCACAAATCTCTAAGGCACCTCTCTTTTTTTAAGGTACATAAAGGCACATCTTTTGTCTTTGCTTTTTGTCTTTTCCTCAGATGAGGGATATATGTTTTTCTTTGCTTTTATCATAATAAGGGAAAAATCATTATTAAAATGATGAGAGATGACAAGCTTATATACTCTTAGGTCACCTGAGTGTATACTTTTTTGTATACTTTTTTGACCATTCAGACATTCACTTATGTCGCAGAACAGTTCTTATTTTCACAGATAATGTTTAAAAACTAGTTGTGAAATGAACAGAGTAGATTATGAAGTAGAAATTTTCATGATTCTTTTTGTTGATGTGGGGTAAAAATATTCAGGGTCTATATACTTCAATATATTTATGTGATTATGTCTGTGTAAAGAAAACCAGAGGAAGTTGTTTTTCTCTAGCTCCTTGCTTTTTTAAAGAAATTAGCAAATTGAATATGAAATAAATTATATTTGTCATTATTCAAAAACATAAAATTCTTGTGAAAATCTGGAGGAATGCCTGAGGTAACTCCAATTTCTAGTAAGACGCATTGAATTAGAGTTGACAGGTGTCCTGCCTCTACCCTGTTGGTGGAGACTCTGTCCTGCTCATCTTGATATCCCTAGTGCCGATGATAGCACCTGGTCCAAGTAGGTCCTCAATAAACATTCACTGAGTGTACAGGAAATGTATGCAGTTTACTCAAGACTGTCATGATGAAAAACTGAAGCAATGCAGTAGAAACAGCTTGTGGTGGACTTCAGGAGCAAATTATACAGCCTCAGTGACAGTTTGTCTCGAATAAACTGGTGATGGGCCATGCAGACAACTGGGTTAAGTTATACTCTCAACTCCAGAAATCTGACCCAGACTTTCTCTATCCTACACATCACAGAAGGGATCAAAGCCTAGGATGAAATGTCTTGGAATTGCATAAATTAATATTTTATACTTTCTTCCTTTTTAGACAAATTCTATGATGAAGCTGGTAAGTTTTGTTATTGTCTACTATGTTAAACTGCAGTGCACCTGGATATGCCGATTTCATTCACTTAGAAGGCGATGGGATCCAATAGTTTTAAGCCACAGAGCCCATTGATTCATTAATTTCCTAAACATTAGTGCCCTCTTCAGTTGCATAGGACACAGAGACAGCGCCTAGCCCTAAGTGACAACTCACCTAGAGGTGGTCTAATTTTATCCATTGTTTATAATATTTGTTTCATCTTTAGTCTTTGTAAGTGCAAACAACATTTTACTTTGTTAATTAACTTGAAGTAAGATTATAGGACATCTTTTGTCTTTGGTTTTTTATCTTTCTTCTCGTATGGGAGATATACAAAAATTTTTCTTTGCTTTTATCATAATAAAGAAAAAATCCATTACTGAAATGCTAAGAGACAACTAGCTCATTATATACACTTAAGTCATTAGAGTGTATAGTATATACTTTTTATATCAATCAGCCTTTCTCTTTGTTACAGTGAAATGCCTATTTTTACAGAAAATATTAAAAACTAGTTGTTAAAGAAGTAGAGTAGATTATGAAGTGGCATCTTCCATGATCTTTTTCTGTTGATGTAGAGGAAGAATGTTTCAGGTCTATAGACAACAGTATATTTAAAGTGGTTATATATAGATAATGAAACCCAAATTCAACTCTCTTTTTTTCTATCTCTTTACTTTTTTTAAATTATATGATCATACCACATTTGTAACAAATGACATTTTTCGTTAAGCAAAATCATACAATTCTTGTCAAAGTCTACAAAATGTGTCAGGTATCCCCTTTTATTTGGTAAGGAGCAAGGACTTACAATTGATAATTGGTCTGTCTCTGAGCTGTGGGTGCAGAGACTGTATCCTACTCATCATGGCGTCCCTAGTGCAGAAGACAGTACTTGGTCAAAGTAGATTCTCAATAAACATTTTCTGAGTGAATAGAATAGGTTTGTAGCTTAGTCAGGTATGTCATGAAGATGAACCGAACCAGTGCAGCAGAAAATAAAAAGTAATAACAAGTTATTTGTGGTGACTTCAGAAGTAAATTATATAGCCTCAGTGACAGTTTGGTTCTAAAAAGTTGCTGATGATGTTCCATGTGTAAGTCTAGGACAAGTTGCCTTTTCAGTCCTTAGGCCTCACATTCTGACTGACCTGACCCCAACCTTCACTGATATCCTACAAATCATATGCATGTCAAAGACTAGGAGATAAAGTTATTGGTTTTCTAGAAATTCTACTTTTACTCCCTTTTTTTATTTAAACATTTTGGCAATATTGGCAATTTCTATTATTCTGTCATATGCTAAACTGAAGTACACCTGGACATGCTGACTTCATTCACAAAGAAGGTGATGGTATCCGTTAGTGTTTAGTCACATAATTCACTCATTCATTAATTCTCTTAACACTAATGGTCTCTTTAGTCATGTAAACCCTGAGAGGCAGCACTGAACCCTGAGTTGTACCTGACCAAGAAAAGAGGTCTAAATATCATTCAATATAAATAAGTTTTTGTTTTGTTTTAGTTGTTATAATTGCAAAAGACATTTTCTTTGTGACTGACCTGAAGAGATATTAGGATAACTTTTTTCTTTGCTTTTTGTCATTTTTTCAAGATAAGGAATGTGTAACATTTTCTTTGCTTTTGTCATATTTAGGAAAATAAATCATTATTAAAATGACGAGAGATGACGAGCTTATTATATCCTCTTACACCACTAGGGTGTACATTGTAAACTCTTTTGACAATTCAGTCATTTACTAGTGTTATAAATGAGTTTTCATTTTCAAGGAAAATATTGAAAACTGGCTATGAAATGAATACAGCAGAATATAAAGTAGATTATAAAGCATGATCCTTTTCTGTTGATATATGAGTAAAAACGTTCTGGGTCTATATACCACAATATATTTACACTAATGAATCCAGCAGGATGTTGATTTTCTCTAGCTCTTTGCTTTTTTTTAATGAAATAAGCACATTGAATTTGCAATAAATTGTATTTGTCATTAAGCAAAAACAGAAAATTCTTGTAAAAATATGCAGGAATGCCTGGTCAACCCCAGTTTCTAGTGAGGCTCATTGAGATAAAATTGACAAGTGTCCTGCCTCTGCCACTATGAGTGGGGAGACTGTCCTGCTCATCAGATATAATCACATTAAATATACTGTTGTCTGTAGACCTACAATATTCTTCCTCCACATCAACAGAAAAAGATCATGGAGATGCTACTTCATAATTTTTTTTCTATTTTTTACAACTACTTTTTAATATTTTATGTGAACATAAGACTTAGTAAATAAAACCCCTCCTGATCAAAGTAGAACTTCAAAAAACATTTCCTGAGTGCATAAGAAATGTGAGCAGTTTACTTAAGAGTGACACGATGAAAATAAAAAAGTCTTGCAATAGGAACAGAGAAGTCATAGAGAGTGGTTTGTGATGGGCTTCAGCAGGGAATTATACAGCCTCCGACAGTTTGTTTGGAACAAGCAGGTGATGTACCATATGGACATCTGGGATAAGTTTCAGTTTCAAACTCCAGAAACCTGATCCCGACCTTCACTTTCCAACAGATCATAGAGGGAAACAAAGTCTATGAGGAAATTTCTTGGAATTAATAAGTAAATATTTTTTACCTTCTTCCTTTTTAGACAAACTCTTTGATGAAGCTGGTAAGTTCTGTTATTCTGTCATATGCTAAAATGAAGTGCACATAGACATGTTATCTTCATTCACTTAGAAGGTGGTGGGATCCAATAATTTTTAACCACAGAACATACTGATTCATTAATCCCCTTCACACAAATGGTTTTCTCAGTTGCATAGACCCTGAGATATAGTACCTAGCCCTAAGTGACAAGTGACATACTTAAGGAATGAACTTTATTCAATATTTATAATTATTCACTTTGTCTTCAGTCTGTGTTTTCATAAATGATATTTTACTTTGATTGTTGATTGACGTATAGTGAGATTATAGGACACCCTCTTTTTTTATTAATCAATATTTGTTATTATGGTTTTGTGGGGTACAGTTAAGGGTTAGGTGTACAATTACGTTTCATTCAGGCACCCTGTTGATAAGAGGTGTTTTCCCATCCCCAGACGGATATTTGCTACTGTTAATCCCATCCCCTCCCCCCCCATAGTTTCCCAGTACCGTCAGTCATTTTCTTATAGTATTACATTGAATGTTCAAGGTCCATTATATGAGTGAGAACATGTGATACTCGGATCTTTGTTTCTGTGAGAGGTCACTCAGTATTATAGACTCTAGTTCCATCCAGGTTGCTGCAAAATTCATGATTTTGTTCTTTTTTATGGCTGCATAGTATTCCATCGTGTATATGTACCACAATTTTTTTAATCCAGTCCTCTTTTGATGGGCAGCATGGCTGTTTCCAGATTCTTGCTATTGTGAACAACGCTGCGATAAACATACGTGTGCAGGTATCTTTTTTATAGAGTGACTTGAGTTCTTTGGGGTATATTCCCAGTAGGGGATTGCAGGATCATATGGAAAGGTCGATTTTTAGAGCTTTTAGGAATCGCCACACTGCTTTCCACAGAGGTTGCACTAGTTTACACTTCCACCA
>NW_007248798.1:154848-155753 GCF_000164805.1 Carlito syrichta
TTATAGTAAAGTTTGAAGTCCAGTATTGTGACACCACTGCTTTGTTTTTTTTGCTGAGGATTGTTCTGGCTATTCTGGGATGTTTGTGTTTCCATATGAATTCCTGTGTTGTTTTTTTCTAGGTCTGAGAAGAATGTTGTTGGTAATTGAATGGGTATTGCATTGAATTTGTAGATTGCCTTAGGTAAGATGGACATCTTCACAATGTTGATTCTTCCCATCCATGAGCATGGGATATTTTTCCACTTGTTCATGTCAGCTTTGATTTCTTTGAGCAGTGTTTTGTAATTTTCATTGTAAAGGTCTTTCATGTCTCTGGTTAGGAAGATTCCAAGGTATTTCATTTTTTTTGTGGCTATTGTGAATGGAATTGTGTTTTTTATTTGGGTTTCTGTTTGTTTATTATTGGTGTAGAGAAATGTGATTGTCTTTTGTACATTTATTTTGTATCCTGAGACTTTGCCAAAGGCCTTTATCAATGTAAGGAGGCTTTTGACAGATTCTCTTGGGTTTTCAAGGTACACAATCATATCATCTGCATAGAGAGATAACTTGACTTCCTCTTTTCCTATTTGAATACCTCTGATTGCCTCCTCTTCTCTGATTGCTCTAGCCAGGACTTTCAATACTATATTGAACAGGAGGGGTGAGAGTGGGCATCCTTGTCTAGTTCCAGGGGAATTGGTTCCAATTTTTTTCCATTTAGGAATATACTGTCTGTGGGTTTCTCGTAGATGGCTTTTACTATTTTGAGGTATGTTCCCCGTATGCCTAGAAGTTCAAGGGTTTTTATAAAAAAGGAATGCTGAATTTTAACAAAAGCTTTTTCTGCTTCTAATGATATGATCATGTGGTTTTTGTTTTGACATCTGTTGATGTATTTAATTACATTTATGGTTTTACGA
>NW_007248799.1:0-17042 GCF_000164805.1 Carlito syrichta
GAGAAGAGATATGTCTCTGAGGGTGGAGAGATCCCCATGTCTCTGGGAATGGCAGTAGGAGCTATGTCCCTGAGGATGCCATAGGAGCTGTGAACCCGAGGGTGGGGAGAGGAGCTATATCCTAGAAGGTGGGGAGAAGAGTTAGGTATCTTTGAGTGAAGGGAGAAGCTATATCCCTGAGGGTGGGGAGGGGACATATGTCCCTTAGTGTGGAGAGAGGAACTATGTCTCTGAGTTTGGGCAGAGGAGCTGTGTCCCTGTTTGTGGGTAAAAGGGCTATGTCCTTGAGACTTGCAGGAAGAGCTGTGTCCCTGAGGGTGGTGAGAAGAGCTATATTTCTGAATGTGGGTAGAGTAACTATCACTATGTCCTTTAGAGTTGGTGAATGAGCTGTGCCTTCAGGGTGGGGTGAAGGGCTATGTCCCTTAGGTGGAGAGAGGAGCTATGTCCCTGAGGTGGGAGGTGGGGGAAAGAAGATATATGTTTCTGATGGTGGAGAGAGAAGTTATGTCCCTGACAGTGGAGTGAGGAGCTCTGTCCCTGAGGATGGAGAGTGGAGTAACATCTTCAACTCTTTTACGTTAGATGTAGATATTTCTTTAAATGTTTTGGTTAGATGCTTGTTTCTGTTCAACTGTTTTTCGTTTCTCCCTCCTTCTGCGATGGCCCCTAACATCAGCCCACTGCCCCAATCCTGAGCTCTGGGAGATGCGACATGGAGCCAGCCTCAAAGCCCCTTTACATCCTGTTTCCATATTTTTAAATTCTTCTTCACTTAGTGACTTTACCTGGGTGCATGTGTTCACATAAATCTATGTTCATACTGTAGTGTAAACTGGGAAATGTGCAAAAAGAGTAGAATGAAGAAACGAGCAATTAATGAAGAACTAAGGTCTACACAATATTGATAATTAACCTGCAAATGAATGTGTATTCTTTATTCATAAGAATTTTCTTTAATCTATTTCATTTCAGAAATTGAAAATAGTCTTTTGTGTTATTTAATTCAGTTGGTAGTTTTTAAAAAGAAGCCTAACATAAAATGTTCTGTAGCATCAAATTAAGATGTAATGGCATAAGTAATGTCATGCTGGCACTCACATCTTATCTAAAAATTTTCTCGGAAAACCTCATTTTCATGAATGTATTTGTCTTTAAATAGAGAACTACAACAAGATGACTACTTTTTTATAAATAGAAATCTTGTGGTGTGTTGAGTTCATTCCTCTTCCTTGGTGAGAGTGTGTCAAAGTCACATGGGACTGGAACTTCTTTGAGCTGATAAACACATTGCCGCTACTTTGAGAAGAAACCACAGGATTTGCCGGGGTGAGGCTGACTATGGCTAGAGATGCTGATGTGGGGTCAGAGTGTTTGATTCATGGAGCCAACACACAATTTATCAAGAAAGAGGTTTATTAACTTATTAGCCAGGTTCAACTGGCCAGAGCCACTCGCCAGACTCAGGAGTCTGTAGGCGAGGGCCCCATACTATGGCTGGGGCCTTTCTTAAATATGCAAAACCCCGCCTAATCCACAAGGCCTTTATAATTCAAATTCAAACAACACAAAGTCTGCCAGAAGAGGGGCTTGCCCACCACAATTAAAACAGAGAAAAGCCTGCCAGAATTTGAAAGGGGCTTATCGCACAACACTCACACACTGCCAGCGGGGGTTACAGAAGCAAGAAAAAAGCTCGTTAGCTTATCTAACCTAGCCAGTTGGGGTTTCCAAGTTGGGCGTTCTTTCCAGGGTTTCCAAGAATTACTAAGTTTTAGGGAAGAGGTCACAGCACACAGTTTCAGCATACTTAATATATGAGGTTATAGTTTCATTATATTTCACATAATTCATCACACTTAATATATAAGGCTGCACACAGGTTCCATACAATTCATCACCTCTTACAATGCCAGGCTTCTCTGAGGCTCCTCTGAGGTGGATGCAGAGGTGCAGAGAGCGTTTTCAGTAGAAGGAGGAGACCACCCCAAGGGGCACTTTAAGCTTGGTGGACTGAGAAGGTGAGTCATGATGATCAGACAGAGCCTTTAGCTATGAAGCATTACTCAGGTTTAATTTCCAGCCCTTGGACAGCTTTCCTTATGACACACATACACACACACACACACACACACACACACCTTTCACTTCACGGGAGCTAGCATTTCTTCTGACCCTCGTTAGCCTTGGAGTCCTGTTTTAAATTCTGGGAATGCCCACTGAATTCTGCTGTGGCATGTCCTGCTGATGAAAAAGACAAATATCCTTCATTGTTCCTTAAGATAAATTTCCAATGTCTTAGGAACCAAGAAAATATTTGTCTTTTCCTGGAGCGTTGATGTTATTCCACTCATAAATTCACTAGAACCAAGTTTTAAGCTCTCAATTCATTTCCAGAGTTGGTATACTTCATTTTGTTTAAACTTTGTTTCCTTCTTATAATTGGCTTTTAAATAACCACATTATTTTAAACACTTGCAGTATATTTGTCCTTTATGCAGGGTGCCATAGGCTCTGCTTTGCAAGAGGTGGGAAGAGAATGAATAATCAAAATGAAAAAAGCTGGAGCCCCCTGCTGCCAATCATGGCTCTGGATGTTGCTCTCCCTCTGGCAGTGCCCAGATGTCCCAACAGACAGTGTTTAGGGGAGAGTCCTAGAGTAGCCTAGAGCACCCCTCAGGAGGGAGGTCTGTTTCTTCCAGATACAAAAGTTTTTTGTTCACCTTTGTCACAGTCACTCCCATCCCATTCCCTGGGACTGCAAGTCTGCATTTCTCCATGGCACTAACAAGGCTGATCTAGGCACTAGGGTTCTACAAGCCATAAATGTTCTAGCAAAACAATTATATAAACAATTTTTAGAGTTTAAGAAATTAGGACTCATGATTTATGTGGCCTTGGATTTCCTTCTGCTGGGTTGGAGATGTGACAGGGAACAAAGACAAGTTCAAGGCCAAGGCCATGGTTCAGATTGCTCTACACTCCATTCTTCCTCTGGGCGAGGGCAAGGGTCAGGAAGATGGAGGGGGCGGGGATCACAGGCCTTTCCAGGTTTCATTTTCCAGACCTGAGGTCGTGACTCACCTCAGGTTCCTTCTGTCTCCCAGAAGATGTGCCTTTGGACATCACGAGACACATGAAACTAACCATGACTCAAATGCAGAATGTTTGACACTATTGCAAAAACTATATAATGACAAGCAAATTTTTCATTAAATAAAAGCCACTTGTTTCTAAAGAGCACTTTGCAGTGAACAATGAACAATACTGTTTAATAAGCATGACTCTAGTTTATCTACATAAGCATCCTACATCCGTGGAACTGAGTAGTTTCAACATGTTTCTCCTTATCATCTGAAGGGTTTTTTTTTGGTCATAACATTATCTCATACTTACACATACACTTTAGCAATACATAGAAGGTCACAGAAAAACTAAAAGGTAGAAAAGAAAAAGAACATATAATATCACCTTGTTAAATGTTTAAGTCAAAACAATGCATACTAATACAAAGTTGTATAGTATCAAATGTGTATATGAACAATGTTTCATTTAAGTCAATCTTTTACTATGAGACATTTCCCCTGGTTTATACTCTTAAAAAATATAATGCACTGTATTCATTTGTGCATATTCATTAAGGGACTTAAATTCTGAACAGTGACATTACTGCCTCATAGGAAACAAAGACGTTTAATTTGATCATTTTTCCAAATAACCTCCTGTGGGTGTCACATCCTTGGACACTCACTAAGTGTGTAAGAGAGAGATTGCACACTGACTCAGGAATAGATTCCAGAGCATCTTGAGAGATTTCTGCTCTGTTCCCACAATTCATGGTCACTCGGGGGTAGAGGAAGACGTATTTGTTTTTCCTATGTAGCATCTTCATTGCCCGTGTGAATACTGGCCAAAATACCACATTAAAAAAGACAAATTCTATCTGGGAAATTGTACCCTTTGAAATGAGTCAGGAGGCAATTGCCAACTCTTCTTGGGTGAGTGGACATGTAGCTTCCTTGTGATCCTCACTGAAGGAGAATGTCAATTCTGAACAAAACAGTCTAAGGAAAGGCCAGTCAGATGTTTCTTTTGGTGAATATCAAGGATTATAAAGACTTTTGCATGTAGAAACATAGGGCAGCTGCTAAATGAGATGAAGCTGAATTATTTATTAATTGATTTCTTTAGGTAAGGTGGGAGATATTTTTGGAATTTTGTCTTGCTCCACTTAAAGCTCAGACTCATTTCAGAAATTGTTAGAAAGATAAATATTTATTTTCACAGGCACATAAAAGGATTTAGTAAAAACCTAAATATTTATTAAATTATGGAGTCTGGGCGATGGTGTGAGACTCCAACTTAAAAAAAAATTATGGAAAGGTAATGATGCAGCTCTGAGGTTATTGCAGTGTTGGTAAGCAACAACTGAAATTTGCATAGGGCACAGAGTCCTCTACAAGATGCTGAGGAGTTTGAAAGTAAATGGAAAATCAGTTAAGCAATTGTTTTGAAAGGTCAGAAAAAAAAATTACAATGGAGCGATGTGACTATATTTATAGCAAATATAGCATAACCATTTTCTTGCTTGCAAAGTTTATGGGAGCTGCTGCAGCAACAGAGACTAGGACATGTATTTCAGACAGGCTACATGTAGGAAGTCACTTGGAGACACTATATTAAAAGTAAAATTAAAATCATTCGGCAGAGTTCTGGTAAATAAGCCAAATGCAGGAGCTCACGTCTGTAACTCCAACACTCTGAAAGGCTGAGGCAGGAGGATTGCTTAAGCCCAGGAACAGCCTGGGCAACACAGGGAGGCCTTGTCTCTACAAAGAAATTTAGAAATTTAACTAGGCATGGTGGCCTGAGCTTGTAGTCCTTACTCAGGTGGCTAAGGGTGGGAGGATAGCCTGAGCCCAGGAGGTCAAGGCAGAGGTGAGCCATGGTCATGCCACTGCACCTCAGTTTGGGCCACAAAATTAGACAATGACTCAAAAAACAAAAATAGTCTGCACACACTTGTAGTTCCAGCTACTTGGAAGGCTGAGGCGAAAGGATCACTGGAGCCCAACAGGTCAACACTGGTGTGCCCGTGAGTGTACCACTGCACTTCAACCTGGGCCATGGAGTGAGACTCCAACTCAAAAAAAAAAAAAAAAATTCTGGTAAATCATTCCAGGGACATGGAGAGAAATGCAGGTGAAGAAACACATAATAAGGCAGGCTGCAACTCCCAGAGCCATTCCCAAGCCAGCAGGTGGAGAGTCAGTGAGAGCTGGACATGTTCTCTGCACAAAATTCTAATTATCCTCTAAACAGAGGAGAAAGAGAACAATGGTGGCAAATTCTATTCTGAGTTTTTATAAACTGTTTCCAGGGTTGCAGAGTAAGATTATTATTATTTTTTTTTACCAAGAATATTTAGAAACGTGACCTTTAGAACGTTCTTTTCACCAAAGTAGCATTCCCTTGTAACACTCCCTGGTTCTCCAAGAAATGACACTGTGGGACGTTCAAGCCCCGAGGGAGGCTACAATCATGATTGTAAAAAACATTATCTTTTAGAGTCTTTCCATCTCTTCTGCTTTCCAGTTCTCTCATAATTACACTGCTTCCCCAAGCTCATGGTAAGGTGTTCTGCTTTGATTTAAGAGTCAACCCCACAACAAAGGGATGATATCTAATAACTATATTTAGAATAAATCCAAGAAGATCTGACATAAGATGAGACTTTGGGAGCACTATCAATGAGTTCATGTGATCACTTTTCAGAGGGTATGTGAGTCCCTGGGGATGGATTGGGGGAGAATCCGTGGCACTGTCTATTTCAGACGCCGATGCTGCGGAGTTGCTATAACTCAACATGGTCAGATGAAAGCAGTCTTCCCCAGAGGGAAGAACGAGTAATTAAAAATAACCTGGCACTTGGTGATGACCTGCATAGACAAACTGTCTATAATCAGCTTACAATTTCCTGCTTTATGGAAAGTGACAGTGCCTGATGCTGTGATGGCTCAGGAAGCTCAGGGGGTTCATGGGAAGCCAAAGGTAGGTTTTGCATCTGCGCCTTAGGAGAGTCTGTGCATCCTGTTCTCACTTCCTCCGAAGGTTGGTAGAAACAGTGTCTGTTTTCACAGTGGTCCCCTTCTCGTCAGGGTTAGGAATTTGCTCTGCCTAAATATTCTTGTGCTTTTTAGCATGTTATAATACCAGAGAAACATAAGATTCACGCAGAAAACAGCCACCATTTCAATGTCTATTAGAAGACCCATATTTTCTGAGCATTTTAATATTATTTCCAGACAAATATTTTATTTTTTACAGAGTTGAGAAGAAACATACATTGGAAGTGATAAGATAGGAGAGAGGGAACAAATCAGACCACAACTCTGGATTTTACGAGGAGAATTTGCACTGCTGGGATTCGAGCAGGCTTCTCATAGGTGTCCTAGGAGAACCTGCTTGTCTAAAGGGAAGTAGCCACTTTATGTTAACAAGAGATGGAAGATTTCTCTGTTTAAGTAGATATTTGGCATGAAGTCGATTGAAGTAGTGTTTTATACCTTAATTTGTCTTCTTCTCTGCAGGAGCTGTAGAAGAATTATTTTAGGGAAATAACTCATAAGGCATTTCTGCTATTTTTTATAACCAGACTTGGATATTATGATAGCAAAAATTGAGCTAGAGAATCTAGCATAAAAAAAGAAAAAGGTACAAGTGACAAGTGCGAAGAAGGGATAAATCAAGGACTTCCAGCGTCCTCCCCTCCCTGAAGCACATGCCGTGTGGTGTTTGCTTTTTGCCCCACAGTTCATGCTTTTTTGCAGTCCCCATCTCTGCTTCTTCTCTAGACATGAGCTCCTGGGGAAGGTATGATGCCTCTTGTTCCTGTCTCCAAGATCTACCAAAATACAGGACACAGATCAAACACAGAAAATGTGCTTATGGAGTGAGTGAGTCAATCTATGAATAGTTAAATGACAAAGTGGCCTAAGTTTCTAGAAAATAACACAAAATAGATCTCAGTGACAAACTCAAGAAGATTCAGGAGAAGGACATAATAATGAGAAAGCTAGCCTGCATTCTCCAGAGGAAAAAAAACCCAACATATTATCTCTATCTTTCTCTCTAGCTACCTATCTATCCATATGTATACATGTATATTGTATGTATAGAGTTCATGAGTTGCTTAGCAACAGAGATATGATCTGTGAAGTTGATCCATAGGCGTTTCCTTAGTGTGCTTACTTAAGCCTAGATGATTTATTTTCCTACACACCAAAGTGATATGAGGTAGTGTATTGTTCCTAGGTTACAAATCTGTACAGCTTGCTGCTGTGCTGAATAGTGTAGGAAGTTGTAACACAATAGTCTTTGTATATGTAAACATAAAAAGGTACTGTAAAAATGAATTATAAATGATAATAGTTGGTACACTTGAATAAAGGACTTAGTATGAATGGAGCTTTCAGGACAGGAAGTTGCTCTGGCTGAACCACTGGTGGGGGAGTGTGAAGGCCTAGGACATTACTGTATATTACTGTAGACATCATAAACACTGCACTTAGGCTATAGTGAGTTTACAAAAAAATTTCTTTCTTCAAAAATAAATTAATGTTAGCTTATTGTATTTTTTATTTGATAAACTTTAAAAATTTTTAAAAATATGTACCATTTTGTTATACCTGCTTAAAACATGCATTGTACAGCTGCACGAAAATATTTCCTTTCTTCATTCTTATTCTGTAAGCTTTTCTATTTGTATTTTTTTACTTCTTAAATTTTTTTGTTATAAATTAAGACATGAACACACACATGTGTATAGTCCTACACAGGTCAGGATCATCATCAGTATCACTGCATTCCACCTCCACGTTGTCCCACTGGAAGGTCTTCGGGGCAATAATATGCATGGAGCTTTCATCCTCTGTCAGTGCTTTCCCAAGAAATATCTACCAAAGGACTTCCCTGAAACTATGTGAAATAATGTTAACATATTTTTACAAGTAGAAGTAAACTCCAAAATAACTATATAAACAGGAGAATTCCAAGATGGCAATGGAATCCATTGGAATGTGTGAGTCTCTATATGAAGAGTGTGCATAGGGATGAATATGCATGCAAGTGCTTCAGCAAGTCACTGTGTGAGTGTCTGACTAGAGATGTGGGAACAAATGGCCTGAGGTCAACTGCTGAGGTGGCTGCCCAGCACAGCAACTCAGATCCCAGTGTGATCCATGGCCCGGCAGCAGGCATCATCTCTGCAACCCTACCCTGAAGAAAGGAGTGAAAAAGAGCTGCTGCTGGTGCTACCCACCATCATAGCCTCTGGTACCAGATCAGACATTGGCAGCAGGGACCATGGAGAAAATACACTGGAGGAACTAGTCACTGAGTCTCAGTAGAGGACAAAATGCAGAGCTGCCCCCATTGCTTTGGTCCTGGTACCCAGTCAGAGACAGGCTCTGGCCTGCCCATATGAATAACAGAGCTACTACCTGAGACTGAAGGGTGAACTCCCCACCTCTCTAAGGCTGATTGCTGCCAACCTAGAGAGAACACCCCAGGTGCAGTATTCCCAGAGGGACAGGTCTTATGAGGAGACTCAGTCACCCCATTCCCCACACCGGACCTTTTTCGGGACTATAGGTGCAAGTGGAGGCAAATAATCCAGCCCCAGTGAATGAGTGAGGGTGAGTTAAACTGATTCAGTTCCCTTCCCTCAGTGATTCATGTGGTATGTGATGCACGTAGGGAGCAACCTGATCAGCTCATGTGGAGACGGCTGAACACAGGCAAATCTGTGAGGATTCATAGCCTCTCCCTGAACACACAGTGAGCAGAGGGACAGATCTAGAGGTTGGAGCCCCCTCTCATCAGTCAGGACCCAAGAGTCCCAAGAGTCCCAAGAGTAGCCATGCTTGGGTCACACAGACAAGAACCCCAAAGTTTCAGAAACTGCCACAAGAGGGTGCACAAGTATTGCAAAAGTTTTTTTTGGTTTGGTTTTTCCCTACTCTATATTTTGCTGAGTTTGTGTATTTTTTTTATTCCTCCTCCTTCTTTTTTTTCACATAAGGGTATATATGAGTGTGAAACTGTCCTCATATTGCCTATTTTAGTTTTGTTGCTTTCTTTCCTTTTTGGTCTTTTGTTTTTCCATCTCTATGTCATTCTCTTCAATGTTCTTTCTTCTTTCTTTTTCTAGGAGTATTTCCTTTCCCTTATGTTATTTTGTACCCAGGGATGTACATACATTCCTAATGTGTGGACATACTGTAAGGTGGTGGAAAGTGGGTCTTAGGGGGCCCACACTCCAGTCAGAAAACATTGTAATCTGCAGGGAGATTTTTAATCTTATCATCCTACAACACACCTTATTCAAATCTCAAAGCTGCAAAAAGACAGCACAGCTCCCCAACTTCAACCTGGATTCAAAATCAAACAAATTTGGTGGCTTTACCAAAGGAAGAACAGGGAATTGAGCAAACAGAAATGAAAAGTATTCCCTCTCTCACTGAACAAGAAAGTAAAGAGGAAAAACATCAATTCATCACAAATAAAAAGAAACCAATGAAAAAACACAGGTAGCCTTGAGACCCCTAAGAAGATGATTATGGAGAATACAGACTTTGGAACGCAAATAGTAAAGCATGACCAGATCTACTGGTCTCAGACCACAAATGCAGAGATCAAGGAAAAGTTGAAAAAGATGAAAGAATTAATTACAGAGAAGCAAGCCATAAGTAACACAGTCAATGAAATAAACAATAAACTGATAAGCATGGAAAGCAGAGTTAACTAAGTAGAAGAAAGAATTTCAGAGCTTGAAGACCAAGATATGTAACTAACCCAATCTGTTAACAACAGAGAATGGAAGCTTAAATGGGTGAAACAAAGTCTTTAAGAGATGTGAGAATATATTAAGAGGCTGAAATTACACCTGATCAGTATCCCTGGAACAGAAAAGGAGAATGAGAGCACCCTGGAACAAACATTCCATGAGATCATCCAAGAAAACTTCCCGTATTCAGAGAACACCTCCAAGGCATCAAATGAGACCAACTCCTAGAAACATAGTAATTTTCTTACACAAATAAGGTATAAAAGAAAAAAAATCATAAAGGCAGTGAGAGAGAAAGGTCAGTCTACCTACCATGGAAGACCTATTAGAACAGCAACAGACTTAACTACAGAAACACTACAGGCTAGAAGAGACTGGAGCCCAATCTTCAAAGTTCTCAAAGAAATCTTCAAAGTTCTCAAAGATAAACAATTCCAGCCAAGAATTTCCTACTCAGCTAAGTTAAGCTTCATCGGTGATGGGGAATTAAAATCCTTCCTAGAAATTCAAACTCTAAGAGTCTATGCTGCCTCCAGACCAGCTCTACAAGAATTGCTTAAGAAGGTATTAGCACAGGAGAGAGACAAAAAAGAATGGCAACACACTTCCCAGGAATGCAGAAAAGCAGAATCAACACAGTATGCCTTGTGACTGCAAAATTGAAAACACACACATATATCAAACCCCAAATCAAAAGAAAATCGACAAACAAATACACAACAACTTTATAAGAGCCTCATGACAGGGACAAACTCTCACATATCAATAATCAGCCTGGATGTGAATGAACTTACAACCCTAGATAGATCATTGAGGTAAAAAATCAACAAGGAATTCTGGGACCTCAAGTTGACGCTTGCTTGACCAAAAGGCTTTAAGAGTTACATACAGAACTCTTCACCCAACAACCATAGAATATACAATCTACTCATCATGCATGAGACGTAATCCAAGATTGACCACATCCTCAGCCATCAATCAATAATAGAATGGCAAACTGGATTTTAAAATGACACAATAACATGCTGCCTCCAGAAAACACATCTCACTACAAAAGACACTCACAGACTCAACGTTACAGAATGGAAAACATATTTTCAGGTGAACAGAAGATAAAAGAAGGCAGGAGTCACTATCTTAATATCAGACAAAATAACCTTTAAGCTATCAAAAATTTAAAAAGGTAAGGAAGGTCACTACTTAATGATAAAAAGTTGAGTCCATCAGCAAGGAATATGCATTCTGAACATATATACACCAAGCATAGGATAACTAGCTTTTATAAAGCAGCTACTAAGTAAATTAAAAAAAGGTATTGACTCTAACATTATCACAGCTGGAGACTTAAATACCCCACTAACAACCGTAGCTAGATTACTGAGGTAAAAAAATCAACAAGGAGATCTGGAACTTCAACTTGATGCTTGACCAAATGGACTTAAAGGATCCCTACAGAACACTACATTCAACAACCACAGAATATACATTCTACTCATCACCACATGGAACATACTCCAAGTTTGACCACATCCTTAGCCATAATTCAAGCATAAACCAATTTCACAAGCACAAAATACTGCCATACACCTTCTCAGACTACAATGGAATAAAAATAAATATCACCACCAATACAAAAAAATATTATCAGACATTACTCTACATACCTGTATAGAAAAAAACTTGAAAACGTAAATGAAATGGATGACTTTCTGACATCACAAAACCTCCTAAGGTTGAAAATAGAAGAAATTGAGACCCTAAAAAGACCAATAACAACCCAGGAAATTGCCTCTGTCAAAAGAAAAGTATCCACCCCCCCCCAAAAAAAATGCTCTGTACCAGACAGCTTCCCAGTGGAATTCTACCAAACATACACAGAGGAGTTGATGCCAATCCTACTGAAAGTATTCCAGGCAATTGGGAAAGATGGACTCTTCCTAATCATTTTATTAAGTTAACATAACACTGGTAACCAAACTGGGTGAAGATCTTACAAGGAAAGAGACCTGCTGGACAATATCCCTGATGAACATTGATGCGAATATTCTCAACATGATTCTAGGAACTTGCATCCAACATCACATCTCAAAAATCATCCACCATGACCAAGTAGGCTTCATCCTCAGTATGCAGTGCTAGTTTAACATCCACAAGACCATAAATGTAATTAAATACATCAACAGATGTAAAAACAAGAACCACATGATTATACCTTACATGCAGAAAAAGCTTTTGATAAAATCTAGCTTCTCTTCTTGATAAAAACCCTTGAACACCTAGGCATAGAGGGAACATACCACAAAATGGTAAGAGCCATCTATGATAAACCCGTAGCCTATTTAGCTTATTGCTAAACAAACAGAAATTGGAAACATTTCTTCTGAAAACTGGAGCAAGACAAGGATGCTGACTCTTACCACTCCTGTTCAACATTGTGTTGGAGGTCCTAGCTAGAGCAATCAGATAAGAGAAGGAAATCAGGGTTATTCAAACAGGAAAAGAAGTTAAATGATCCCTCTTTGCTGACAATATGATCCTATACCTGAAAAAGAATGTGTCAAAGACATTGTCCTTTATCCTTGCACAGATAAAGGACGTTGACAAAGTCTCAAGGTACAAAATAAATGTGCGAAAGACAGACGCATTCTCATACACCAACAAACAGGCAGAAAACCAAATAAAAAGCACAATCCCATTTACAATAGCGACACACACACAAAGAAAGAAATACCTTGGCATCTTCCTAACAGAGAAGAGAAAGACCTTTACAACCAAAACTACTAAACATTGCTCAGAGAAGTCAAAGAAGCCACAAACAAATGGAAAAATATCCCATGCTCACAGATAAGATGAATCAACATTGCTAAGATGTCTATCCTACCAAAGGCAATCTACAGATTCAATGCAACACCCATTAAATTACTAACATCATTCTTTTCAGACTGGAAATGACAATACAGAAATTCACATGGAAACATAAATGGCCACGAATAGGCAAAACAATCCTTAGCAAAAGAAACACTTCCAGAATTTAAACTTTACTATAAGGCTACAATAACCAAAACAGCCTGATATTGGTACAAGAGCAGACATATACACCAATGGAACAGGATAGAGATTCTGAAAGCAAAAATCTCAATTTCTTAACCAACTCATGTTTGACAACCTCCAGCAACAACCACTGGTGAGAGAAGAACCTATTGATAAATGGTGCAGGGAAAACTGGCTGACTACATGCAGATTGAAACAGGACCCCTACCTATCACCATACACAAAAATCAACTCTAAATGGATAAAAGACCTTAATGGAAAACCTGACACTAAAAATCTTAGAAAAGGTAGGAGACAACCTTATGGAAATTGGATTAGGCAACCAATTTCTTATCAAAACCTCCAATGCCCATGCCATAAGAGATAAGATAAACAAGTGGGACCTCATCTAACTGAAATTCTTTTGCAAAGCAAAAGAAGTCATCAAGAGAGTGGGGGGATAGGACACAGAATGGGGAAAAAAAATTTGCCAACTGTTTTCTGACTAAGGCCTAACATCAAATACGCTGAAAAGAAGGACAAAATTATGGACTTCTTAGCAACTTGGATGGAATTAGAGTCTGTCATACTCAAAGATTTATCATAGAAACAAAGAATTCACTACTACATGTTCTATCTCATAAGTAGAACCTGAGAATTTATCATAATACTATAAACAGCACTACAAAAAAGTGGGCAAAAGATATGAATAGACAGTTCTCAGAAGAAGACATACTAGCAGCCAACAGCTACATGAAAAATGCTCAGCCTAACTAATCAACAAAGAAATGCAAATTAAACCACACTGAGATACCACCTAACTCTAGTCAGTACATCAACAATTCAAAAAACAGCTGACGCTGGAAAAGATGTGGGGAAAATGGAACACTTCTGTACTGTTGGTGGCAATCCAACTAGTACAATCTCTGTGGAAAACAGTGTGGTAATTTCTAAAAGATCTAAAAATCGACCTTCCATATGACCCAGTAATTCCCTTTTGGGAATATACCCAGAGAAACTCAAATCATCCTATAAAAAAGATACTTGCACACACATGTTTATTGCAATATTATTTGCAATAGCAAGAACATGGAACCAACTGTGCTGCTCATTGAAACTGGACTGGATAAAAAAATTGTGGTACATATACCTAATGGAATATTATGCAGCCATAAAGAAGGACAAAATTATGGACTTCACAGCAACTTGGATGGATTTAGAGTCTATCATACTCAGTGATCTATCACTGAAGCAAAGAACTGAGTACCAGCCAGGCTCGGTGGCTCAGCCTGTAATCCCGCGCCTTTGGGAGGCTGAGGTGAGTGGATTGCCTGAGCCTGTGGGTTCGAGATCAGCCTGGGCAGGGAGACCTCATCTCTACAATAAATCAAAAAATCAGCCAGGCATGGTAGCGCATGCCTGTAATTCCAGCTACGCGGAAGGCTGAGGCGGAAGGATCGTCGGAGCCCAGCAGGTCGAGGCTGCGGTGACCAGAAGCGACCACTGCACTCCAGTCTGGGCAACAGAAAGGAAGCCCAAACTTTACCTCTACGAAGACTACTTATCTACCTAATCCTGAATTGTACCTCACATCTTTAAAATATAAAAAAGATATAAATATAGTATTGTAAAGACATAAGTCAGTAAGCGTCATATATTTTTGTTATTAATGTTATATACTGTATGCAATTTTATATGCTATATTTTTTTGCTACCAGCAGTGTGGTAAGTTTGTGTGCAACAGCATCACCACATTTTTAGTTCTAAGGGCTTTTCATGCTCTGATTTTGCCTCACCCTATGGGATGTTAACATCAGTAAACAGATCCCAAAGATATCAGTGGTGGGACAAGAAGGGAAGGAGACTGCAAGGGGAGGTTCCAGGAAGACTTCATCGAGAATGCAAACTGGGCTCGGTGGCTCAGCCTGTAATTCCGCGCCTTGGGAGGTTGAGGTGAGTGGATTGCCTGAGCCCGTGGGTTCGAGACCCGCCTGGGCAACTTGGCGAGACCTCATCTCTACAATAAATCAAAAATTAGCCGGGCGTGGTAGCGTGCTCCTGTAGTTCCAGCTACTTGGAAGGCTGAAGCGGAAGGATTGCCGGAGCCCAGCAGGTCGAGGCTGCGGTGGCCGGGAGCACCCACTGCACTCCAGTCTGGGCGTCAGAGTGAGACTCCAACTCAGAAAAAAAAAAAGAACGCTCACCATCTGTC
The DNA here is from genome assembly GCF_000164805.1 of Carlito syrichta. NCBI lineage: Eukaryota > Metazoa > Chordata > Mammalia > Primates > Tarsiidae > Carlito > Carlito syrichta. The sequence continues at coordinate 15,090 of NW_007248799.1, forward strand.
ATAACTTCCAAATTCATTGTTAAATAAAAAGGAAGAAAGAAATCCCTGATCAAAACAGTACCTGAGTCCCTAACTGAATTATTAGGCAAAGTCATTGGTGGATGTGACAAGAGTCATAAAATGAAGTCACAGTGTCACCATTCACACTAACGATATATAGAAGTTATCTCTCACCTGTACGTTCATCCCATCCTATTAACAAAGAACACAATCATCCTTCTGTATTTCAAATACTTTAAAAAAGACTAGAAAAGAAAGACTCTTCAGAATGGTGGTAAAATTCTGTTTTAGAGATCTTCTCCCATCACCACTCCCAGGAACATTAATATGTCACCAAGAATGATATATGACCACATTATTTATAAATGTGTATTAGGAGGGTGTTGTGGTAAGTCTGATAAATCTGATTTTTGCTCATGAGAATGATGTGCAATGATAAAAGAAAAATGAGCCATGAGGGAATGTTTTACTGGAGTTGAAACTTGATCTACTTCAGTTAGAGTAAAGGAAAATTAATACAAAAATACATACTGAGAATGAATAGTTTTATTAACAATGACAAATGAACATTCTTATTGATTTAGCAGAACTGAACTCTTTGAAGTTAAAAAGTTTACTTATACCTTTCAAATTACTCTCTTGATTGTAATACTAGTTTTCTTTTTTTTTTTGTTTTTTTTTTTGTTTTTGTTTTTTTTTGAGTTGGAGTCTCACTCTGTCGCCCAGACTGGAGTGCAGTGGCCGCTCCCGGCCACCGCAGCCTCGGCCTGCTGGGCTCCGGCGATCCTTCCGCCTCAGCCTTCCGAGTAGCCGGAATTACAGGCGCGTGCTACCACGCCCGGCTGATTTTTTGATTTATTGTAGAGATGAGGTCTCGCTGCCCAGGCGGGTCTCGAACCCGCGGGGTCAGGCAATTCACTCACCTCAGCCTCCCAAAGGCGCGGGATTACAGGCTGAGCCACCGAGCCCGGCTGTAATACTAGTTTTCATTACTTATACCCAACTAGTAGCCTTTGATATCTTAAATTGCCTATTAAGTGTGTTCCAAAAATCAAATGAGCATAAATAATTCCAAATTTTAAATTAATTGGTAATTCACAATATCTATTTTTTATTTTGTTTAGGCATTTGTGCTTGATTGACATGTTGTTAATGTTTCTTTTTAATCTTGCAGTCTCGAAACTTATTTATATTCATGTAAAGCTAATTTAAATTTAATTAAAAGCAGACTGCTCTATTCTGTAGTTATTATGGATTCTACTCACGGGTATATATAATTAGGCATCTTTTTTTTCTTTTTTGCTTTCAATTTATAATTTCTTCCTAAACTGCAACATGTTTCCTAATTGCAAATAACCTGTAGGGCCTAAGCAGCAATAGATCATTTGCCTTTTCTTGCACTCCAAATATTTCATGACTACTAAAACTGGAATTCATAGTGCTTGGTATTATCATTAATTATATTTGCATTTCTTTCTTCTATGAGTTCAATAGGCAGAATCTTTATTGTTTCTGGCACTGAGGATAATCTTTGTCAAATGGCAAATTCATGATAATTGACCTTAAATGAGCTGATATTTTCTCTTAAAGTCCATAAGGACTGAATTTCTTTCCTTCCTCTCTTTTTCTTCCCTCCTCTTTCCCTCTCTCTTCCCCTCCTCCCTCCCTCTTTTCTTCGAGTTCTCATGGAGTAAAACATTTTGTTGCCCCTCTGTCCTGAGCCCTCCTAGGTGAAAGTTTTAGGAAGTTTAAGTGAAATGTGACCCGCTTGATAATATCTCACCCTGCCAGGGGGGAGGCTTGTAGTCCTGCATTCTTTCCAGATTTTATATGGAAGACATCTTTTGTCTTACCATCCTTAATTTGGAATTTTGCTCCACAGATTGTGTCCCTAAGCAAAGGGTTCTTCTGCTAAAGGGTTATGCTAATTCCCAATTAGCTAATAATAATAAT
>NW_007248800.1:0-1317 GCF_000164805.1 Carlito syrichta
TCAGTAGGATTGGTATCAGCTCCTCCTTGAATGTCTGTAGAATTCTGCTGGAAAGCCATCTGGACCAGGGCTTTTTTTGTAGGAAGTTTTCTTATTACGTAGTCAATTTCCTTGATTGTTATTGGTCTATTTAGGGTCTCAATTTCTTCTTGTTCCAACGTAGGTAGGTTGTGTGATGTCAGAAAGTCCTCCATTTCCTTAAGGTTTTCAAGTTTGTTTCCATACAAGTGTACGTAGTAGTCTCTAATGATCTTTTGTATTTCTTCAGGGTCTGATGTGACTTCATCTTTTGTGTTTCTGATTGTGCTTATTTGGTTTTTTTCTCGTTTTTTCTTGGTCAGTCTAGCTAGAGGACCATCAATCTTGTTTATCCTTTCAAAGAACCAGCTTTTTGTTTCATTGATTTTTTGTATTATCTTTTTGTCTTCTATGTCCTGGATTTGGGCTTTTATTTTGGTGATCTGGATTCTTCTGCTGAAATTAAGGTTTTTGTGGTCTTGCTTTTCCAGCTTCTTTAGGTGGCTTGTTAGGTTGTGAATTTTTGTTCCTTCCATTTTCTTCATGTGTGTTTGTAGGGATATAATTTCCCCTCTTACTACAGCTTTCAGGGCATCCCAGAGATTTTGGTAAGATGTTTCTTCATTTTCATTTGTTTCTAGGTATATTTGATCCCTGTTTTGATTTCATCGTTGACCCAGGAGTTGTTTAGCATCAAGCTGTTTAGTGTCCATGTCTTTGTGGGTATTGGGGGGACTTTGTTGGTGTCCTTGTTTATTTTTATTCCACTGTGGTCCAAGAAGGTGTTTGGTAGAATTTCGGTCCTTTTAAATTTGCTTATGCTTGATTTATGGCCAAGTATGTGGTCGATCTTAGAATATGTTCCATGTGGTGATGAGTAGAATGTGTATTCTGTGGTCTTTGGATGGAGGGTTCTGTAGGTTTCAATTAAGTCCATTTGGTCCAAAGTCACATTGAGGTTCCGGATCTCCTTGCTGATTTTTTGTCCTGATGATCTGTCTAGGATTGTGAGTGGGGTATTAAAGTCCCCAGTTATGATAGTGTTAGAGTCAATATCTTTCTTTAGTTTTCCAAGAAGTTGCTTTATGAAAGTCGTCGCACCTATGTTGGGTGCATATATGTTTAGGATAGATATTTCTTGTTGATGGATTGAGCCTTTTATCATTATGAAGTGGCCTTCTGTATCTTTTTTGATTTTTAATAGCTTGAAGGGAATTTTATCTGAAATTAAGATCGCTACTCCTCCTTTCTTTTGTATTCCATTCGCCTGAAAGTTTGTTTCCCATCCTCTTACTTTGA
>NW_007248800.1:1938-13296 GCF_000164805.1 Carlito syrichta
GAAGCCCAATTACTCTTAGGTTTGGTCTCTTGAAGTGATCATTCGTCTCTTGCAGGTTTTGTTCTGTCGTTTTGAGCTTCTTTTCTATGCTTTTGACAGTTTGGGTTAGTTCTGTGTTTTGGTCTTCGAGCTCTGAGAGTCTTTCTTCTGCTTGGCTGATTCTGCTTTCCATGCTTATTAGTCTGTTGTTCATTTCCATCACAGTATTCTTTACTGCTGTCATTTCTGACTTTAGCTCCTTCCTATTTTCCTCTTGTCTCTCCTCAATTTTTTAAATTCTCTCCATTAATGTCTTGATGTCTGGGTTTGTTGCATGTAACCAGTCATTCTGGGAACTCTTCATTGTTTTTGTTCCAGAATCTGTTTTCTCAGTGTCTGATTTCCCAGGGGTCTGTGTAAGACCTATATTCTTTTTTGGTTTTTCTTCATTTGTGTGGTATTTCCCCCTCCCTTCTTTTTCTTTCCCTCCACGTCACCATCTTCTTTAATTCTGTTATTCAGGGATAAAGGGATTGGTTTTACTTCTGTTTGTTCAATCTCCTATTCTTTATGTATGTCCTCTTACTTTGTTCAATTCTGAAGTTGCAGTGTAGGTTGGAGGTGGTCCTTTTTGCAGTTTTCAGATTTACTTAAGGGGAGAACTGTGATTCAAAATCTGTCTGCAGGTCTGGTATTCGCTGACAGGTGTGTGGATAATGTGGAACCCACTTCCCACTGCCCTGGAATCTGTCCATGCAGTGGGGCTGTAGGTTTACTCCCTGAAATAAAATGTGGTTAGCAGAGGGGAGAGAATGGAGCAGATAGTGGGTTGAAGAGAGGAGTGGAGAGATAGAGGAATAAGGGGGAAAACAAACGAGTGTGCCAAGAAATAGAGAGAGAGGCCTATACTGAAACAGATAAAAGCAATAGACCACAGCTACAGACGAACCAACTCTCATACAAAAAAATAAAAAATAAAAATAAAACATATAGTGATGCTAACATACAAGCTAACCAACCACCTTGTTAGTGTGCTGTTCCTGTATACAAAGATATGGTTTACAGAAGAACAAAAGGAAAAGAAAAAAAGAAAAAAGGGAACAATACAATAGGAATAGAATTAAGTCATTAAACTAATAGAATCAATGAAGCACACTCTGAGACATTTCGTTTAAGTCCAATGTCCTTTCAGGTCTGATTTCTAGTTTTCTTTTCAAGCTGGTAAATTAGTTTGCAGTTAGGGTCAGTTGCCCCTGGTCTGCTGTGAAGGACAGTTCAGATTACCCTTGTTCAGCACTTTGGTCTATGTCTTTATCAAGGTTGTTTCTCCCGTTTCAGTGTTGTTACCTTGAATTGCCAGCAGGTGGTGCTATCTCAGCTGCTTGCCCCAGAGGGGGTGGGGCCGGACAGGAACAAGATGGCTGCCTGCCTCTGAGCAAGCAACAGGAGCCTTACACCAGGTGGGTAGGACAGTCTCTGTCGCAGGAGAGGTGGCAGCTATCCCAGCAGATCTTCCCTGAAGGGGTTTGATATGGATCGCCTCGGGCCGGGTGGTGTGATGTGCTACCCGTCACAGAGGCCATAGCAGCGGTGGTGATGGCAGTGGCGGTGGGGGGAGGGGCTCTGTTTGCGCAGCAGTAACTGTCCAGTCCATTGCGATGTCCCAGCGGTGGCAATGGCCGAACCCTGTATGAAGAGCATGTTGCGATGTTGGGGTCCCCAGCCCCCCGGGGCGAGAGTCAGAGACCCACTGCAGATCTCCTTTGCAGAGGGCTTCAGAGACCGGGTTGCCCCGTCGCCATCTTGCCACTTCTCTGATTTTTACATTTTTAAAGTGTTATTTAAAAAATATACGCATCAAAGACTGTAAATGGTCTGCAAATTCTAAAATTTTTACTCTCTCAACTTTTTCAGAAAAAAATTTGCTGACTCCTGATGTAAATAATGTTGATGCATGTATTTCTTTATTGGAAAATAAACATGATGGTTTAACACAAGGAATTTGAAGCTGGACTGTCTGAGTTTAAATCCCAGTCAATTACTGAATATTTTTGTCATCTAAGGTGAGTTATTTGCCTTCTTGATGCCTTGATTTCTTCAACTGAAAGATGAGATTAATACGAGTAGCTACCTCATGGATATTCGAGGCTTTAATAGGATAATGTTTATGTAGTCCTTCCTATAGTGCTGAGAATTTAGTAAGAATTCAATAAATGTTAGCTATTCATACTATTAGTTCAAAAATATTTTTGTTTTTGTTAATAGATTCTTAAGCTCTTACAGCATATTGAGTAAATAACATAAAGAGCATATTAATTTAGTGTTAACTTAGTTTTAATTGTGTTTTTAAACATTGCTTAGAATTTTTTTGCCATTGTTGTTGAAATAGTGTGCTGTGCAGCATGCTCTGACTTGGCACTTGGCACTTTTTTTTTTTTTTTTTTGAGTAAGAGATTCACTCTGTCACCCAGGCTGGAGTGTAGGGGTACCAACATGGTTTACCACAAACTTGACACCTTAGGCTCAGGTGATTCTTTCTCCTTGGCTTCCCATGTAGCTGGGACTGCAGTATTGCACCACTATGATTTTTTTTCTTTCTTTTTTTTTTTTGAGTTGGAGTCTCACTCTGTCACCCAGCCTGGAGTGCAGTGGCTGCTCCCGGCCACCGCAGCCTCGCCCTGCTGGACTCCAACGATCCTTCCGCCTCAGCCTTCCAAGTAGCCAGAATTACAGGCATGCGCTACCATGCCCGGCTGATTTTTTGATTTATTGTAGAGATGAGGTTTCGCTGCCCAGGCGGGTCTCGCCTCCGCGGGCTCAGGCAATCCACTCACCTCAGCCTCCCAAAGGCGTGGGATTACAGGCTGAGTCACCGAGCCTGGCTTTTTTTTTTTTTTTTTTTGTAGAGACAAGGTCTCACTATGTTGCTCAGGCTGGTCTTGAACTCCTGACTTCAAACAATTCTCCCACCTTAGCCTCCCAAAATGCTGAGATTACAGGCGTAAGCTACTGCTCCTGGACAACTTTTTTGTGGTTTACTTTTCTGCAAGACACTCAGGCCAGAATAAAAATAGATGGTGTATAAGTGAGTATAATTTCAAATACTGGATTACCTTAGAGTATTTCATACAGCAAACCTTAGGTTGTTCTGGTTTGGCAGAATACATATACCTTTCTGAATCTATTTGTCCAAAATTATTCAAACATAGCAAGTAAAATGAGCAAATTTAAAATAGTTGATTCTTATATTTTAGTATCTCCAAATGTACCTCCTTTGCATCTACATTTACTTCCCAAATCTTTTCAGCTCCTATTTCTTCATGAACTTCCTCACCTCACCGGGGCAAGAACTGCAAAGGAGGCAGTAGATCAAAATATTGCAGAACCCCTTGTTTCCTGGGAACAATTTTTTAAAAAATCAGAGAAGAATGAGAAGGTTCAAGGCACCGAAACAGTTGGAAAACATGGAGTTCTGTGTAGGAACATTATCCATCTGACTTGCATGTGGACCATAAAGAAATCTGAGCTTTGGCAATTATTAAACTGACCCTTGGTTACAACATATTTAAACTTAATGGTCCATGTTGTCCGCCAGCGAAAAGTCACATGCCTCATATCATCCCTTGTTCCTTTAGTGGCACAGATGACGTCATTTATAATTCAACTCTGAGAATAAACAATCGATAGTAAAATAAATAATTTACATTCACTAAAGCACCCTATAATGCTGACAGCAGGCCTCTACGCCAATATACTCATAAATGTCAAATCATTTGGCTTTTCTAAGCTCTTTACTAAGATATGCTTACAAAGCACTACCATTTATTTATGACAAACCCAAATATTAAAAAAAATTAAAATAAGCAAATTTTCTAAATCTCATGTCTATCTATCATATTATTTTGTTGTATTTTGAAAATGATGTGGGATGCCTACCATGTGTTATATTCTGCTGGCTATGTGTTTATATTTTGAAAATGATGTGAGATGCCTACTATGCAGTTTTTAAAAGGCCGATTATATACTTCAATAACTTAGATACCAACATAATAGTTCCAAATATTTTTATTTATACAAGTTATTATAATTGGCTTTGACAAAGATATATGGATTAGAATTTTTTTCCTCATCTTTTGCCATTCAATTATCAATTTATTCAGTTAATAACTATTTAGAATGCCTTCTTTCTTTAATGCTAATAGGGTAGGGTAGATAGTGAATACACATAAAGGCTGTTCTCATAGTGCTTATGGTCTGGTATAGAGGAAGAAAATAAACAATCAAATTAAAAATAGCTACATGTATAATTTTATTTATTAACTTACATTTTTTTTCTATCTGGGAAATTATGGTGGCAGAAATTTTAAAATAAAAACAACATAAGTGGTCAGAATTGGTGGCTCATGTGTGTAATCCCAGAATTTTGAGAAATCAAAGCAGTAGGATTGATTGAGGCCAGGAGTTTGATACTAGCTTGGGCAACATAGCAAGACCCCGTCTCCAATAAATAAATAAATAAATAGATAGATAAATAAATAAATAAACAAATGATAATTATTTAAGGAATCTAATAGGTGTTCATAACAGAAGGTAACCCTTAACAACAGTAATTTCTTAGGCATAAGTAAATATAGATGCCGTTCAGCAGAATGAAAGTGACGTATTAATTATGGCAGGTTAAGCCTGTAGAAATTCTTCAACTTTACTCCCAAATTAATAAAACAGATTAACTTCCTCTAATGAGCTTTGAAGTTCCTAAAACTAAGCAGCAGATGGCACCATCACTTCATTTACCTCTCCCTGATTTTGCTAAATCATTTTGATTAAGTCATATTGGTTTAGTGTGATCATAAACTACAGGAAATCTGTTTTCATTTATCACTTTCTCATGTATCTCCATTATTTACCACACAAGGATTCCACAAGTGAATTTATTGCAAGTGAATTTACTTTGAAACTAACAAAGCTTGAACTTCAGGGTTTACTCGCAGCCTCTCATTTTCACCAGCCTTTTCCAAGGCACTGGGTGGGAACCTAACAATTTTGTATTTGTGCTTTTGTATTTATTTTGCTTAAGAAGTTCCCTAAATTATATACATTACTTGATTCCACTCCCCTAAATTATGTAAACGTCCAGGTTCCCCAAACATTTTGTAAAACCTCATTTATAGTTTATTTTACACTGTATTGGATTAGTTGTTAATATATCCTTTATATAAATATGAAATCCTCAAATATACACTTATTAATATTTGTATTCAGAGTGAGTATTTTGCCTCCTAATGCTTTTGTATCTTTTCCAATGTTTCTCCAGTTTTATCTATAACAGGGCAAATCTATTTCAAAGGTACACCACTGTCCAAGGGTCTTTTGAAGCTATTTCCTCCAGTCTAAAGGAAAATGGTAAGTTTGGTACTCAAAGTCCTTGGTCAACTACCTCATCCCTGCCTTTTCTGGTTTATTTCATTGGACCCCAGGGCTCTTTCTCCCAGTAAAGTTAGCCTATTTGTAAGTTTTCTGTGCCTATCTCTTTTTTGAAAAAGTGTTCTTTTCCTCCTTCCTTTTTAATGATAATTTCAAATACTAAATATCACACCTGCTTCTTTTATAAAAGTACAATTAGAAAAATTCAGTGAAATAAATTTTAGATATCACCCTGAGACCAAGTTTTAGTATGTTTTTAACTAATTATTTACTTGCATTTTGAATTACTCTTTCTTTTTTCCACATTATTTCTAGGTTTCCTTCCATATTGCAAAATCCCTGTGTATATTTTCTATACTGTTTCTTCCATTTTGTTATCGTTTAACCCATTTTCTGGTTGCATTCATTTATTATTATTTTTCTCTTCTCACTACCCTAAATGAAATCCTTTCCCTGGATCTTTCTAAATCAGGATTATTTTTTGGCTCTGCCAATTTAAGTTCTCATTACAATCTGACTTCCTGAGAAAAAAGAAATGTCAAGTTATTTTTCCTCCACTTAAAATTAATTGCCAGGACGCTCTGTATCTTTGAGTCTTTTAGGCAAATGTCTCATATTATTTTATTTAATTTGTCTTGCTTTGCTTTTTATATTTCTCATAATGCCATTAAAGCTTAATTTATATGGAATGGTTTACAGTTCCCATCCTAAATTCCAAACTTCAGAGGTTATTAAAGGGAAGACTAAAAGTTTGTGGAGGCAAGTCCTGGTAAGAGCAGATACTCTGCACTCTGGGTTAAGGACGTCACTGGAGACCCACCAGGTATCAGCCCATTTGGTGGCAGCTTATATTAAAAGCAAAGTTGCAAAGAAGAAAGAAGGAGCATGGGTTGGGCAACTGGGAGCTAGGTATCCCTGGCAGGGAAGGTTGGAAAGCTGTGAATGACTATGTTATGTAAAATTAAAGACCAGTAAGTGCTATGACTAAAGCTAAGCAAATTTTAGTGCTCTGCCCAATCTAAAAAATACTAAATTAATTTAAGTAATTTGTGCATGTCTTTCTCCTTCAAACATAATGTGAAACCAATTAGGATGAGGATTGGGTCTCACGCGTTTTTTTGTATCTATGCTTCTGAGAATATATTAAATGTTCAGTATGTATTTAACTGATTAATGAATAGATGGGAAAAGGGGGAGGAGAAAGGGAGAAAAGAGACCCAAGGTAACATCCAAATTGGAGGTGACATTTGGTGACTTTTTTTTTTTAATTGGGAAGTTATTTTGAAATGTTTTTACCTTCTGAAGACTTACTTTTTTTCCTGCAATGGTCCTGAGTAAATGTTTTAACTTGTTTTTAAATATCTTGTTTTCCATTTAATTTATGTATTTATTTATCTCTGTATTTTGATATGCTTACTTTTTTTCTTTATTCATTTATTTATATGAACTTTCCAAAGAGTCACATTGGACATATAACTCAGGTACTTCTGAGTTTATTTTTCCTGGTCTAACACTCATTCTAGTTACTCTACCAAAATAGATATTTATTTAGCAAGATGCTATTTTTCAAGACTTAATTCTGGGAGCAAGCACTAGTATCGATATTAGCTTAATATACATGACAGTGACCATACTGACTCAGCATTTTTAATGCAGTTATCTCAGTTATTTACTGATGCAATATTCAATCTACCTTTTGATTCAGTTAACTGAATTTTCAGTTTATAAAAAGTACCTTCAATTCTAAGAAGTCTCTCTTGGATTGCTCATTTTTTCTTGGAAGACCATATTGTTTTATGGATGCAATTTTTCATCAAATTTTACTGAAAATATGGATTAGGTCATTGTTTGTTTTCTTAGGTTGGTTTGCTTGCTACCTATTTATTACATTAAGCTTTAACAGGGGGTGTTTTGCTCTGAATACACAGTTTTCTCCCCACTCCCTGACACTGCCTTGAAATAATGAGGATTTTGCTTTTCTAGTTTATCAATAATTTTTATAATCAATGTTTAATTGTTTTATTCCAGAAAAAAGACAAAAAAGGAGAAGATCAAAGTTTATGTTTATTAAAAAATCTATTCAACAACTTAGAAAAGTTGAATGTTTTTGTAGTGAGAGAGGAGGAAGGAAGAAACTGGTCAGGCAGATAGTTGGGGGGTACCCAGTAAAACTTCCCCAAACCAAGAGTGGCCTGGTACCTGAGGAGCCAAGCACCAAATTCCAGATGAAGTCCATGAACTTAGGAGAGCACTCCCATCTCCTTTTGGTGTGCTGTCCCCCAATTAGTCCTTACCCTGTCCTCTCCCGATTGGTCCTTTGCATTATTGTTCCTCTTTCTGAGTGGTGCATTTTCAAGCCCACTTGCCAACGAATCAGCATGCACTTCCCCAGTTTGAGCCCATAAATACCCCTGAACTCTGCCACTTCACAAGCAATCCACTTTTGGGTCTCCTTTCACTCCTGAGAGCTTTCCTGTTGCTTAATAAACTCTGACTTACTTGCTCTTTGGTGTCCATGCTATTTATTTTTCTTTCTTCTTAGACAAGAACCTGGAACTTGCTGAACTAAAAGAGCTGTAACATTAAGAACTGAAACATTTCTTGGGGGCTCCTCCACAAGAACACAGAACTTGCTGAACTAAAAGAGCAGTAACAGAACTCACCGAACTAGGAGAACTGTACTTTCTGAATTAAAAGAGCCATTCTTCTCAGACTGAAAAGTAGTAACATTTCAACTGTGATTAGAGGAAGATAGTCATAGAAAATAAATATTGATACATAGGAAAATACTCTCCCATTGAGGATCTGAATTGATAGTAAAAAGATAGCTGCTTAGTACTTCCTGGAAGGTACTTCCCTCATTATTGTTCTCCAGTTCTACTTAGTAGGTGGACCCTTTTTTTCTTGAGCTAACGTATTCATTCTGTGGAAAATGCCCATATCCCTCATCAGGGACAAAAGATTTATTTTCCTCATTCGTCTCTAGGTTCATGGCTGAAGCATGTGTAACTGTTATAGCTGGATTGTGAGAAATGATGCCAACATGCAGAGAGGGTCAAATTATGAGTTCTTTATTGACGCCGGTGACCGAGAGCGGACTAATGTCCAAAGAATTCTCGGCCCCGAACAAAGTGCATGGGGGGGTTATAAAGGTAGAGGTTACATAAGTTGTACAGTTTGATTCATATTTCTTGGCAAAACATTTGATTGTGAAGATAGCTTCATAATTTGCACACCTGGGGAGTTTCCAAGACTGAAGGGCACAGGAATGTGGGTATGTGATATGATTATGGGAAGGTTACGTAAGGGGCTTATTTCTAGGTTGACATGGAAGATCTGTTACAAAATGGAGTTATTTATGTCAAGCTAGCTATTACAGGTTATTATAGGATTTCAGATGTGATATTTCATATTTTATTCATTTCATCCCCCCCCTTTTACTTGTTCATGAGTCAGTGTGTTGACTCATCAGTCATAAGTATATTATTATACTGGGGTCTCATATACATAAGTTTTATAGAATTGATTCATTGTTTGACAAAATGAATAATCCAATTTATTATGCATGGCCCTATGAGCAAACCAAGGAGAAATACAGGGGGTCCAACTAGACCAGTAACAGGAGTTGTTAACCATGGGTTCCAGTCAGGCAAGGCTTGAAACCAGGATTTATTATGTTCTCTTTCTTTTTGTCATTTGTTTAAATTTTCTGGGACTTTTTGAAGAGTATCTTTAATAACCCTGAATTTGTCGGCATAAAAGCAACAAGCTGCTCCAAGGGTTACACAGAGTCCACCTTGGGATAGAAGAAGTAAGTCTAGGCCTGTACAATTTTGAAGGATGACTTCAGCTAAGGATTCTACCTGGTCATGGAGTTGGTCCATGGCAAATTGCAGATTTCCTAGGTTAGCATCAATTTCTTGGGCAGAGTTAGATAGACCCAGTTCTCCACAAACCAGAGCAGTGGTGCCAATTGCAGCTGTTCCTGATACATTGAGTCCAAGTAAGGCTGGTACTAACAAGGTAACAGCACATTTTGAACGAGCAATTGGAAGACCAGAGGGATTGAGTAGAAGAGCTCCTTCAGGACCCCTATAAGCATTAACCTGAGGTAGAACATGAACAGTAACACATAAAGTAGACTGGTTAATTAACCTTTTGGTAGTAGCACATTTTGTAAGACCTGTAGAACTAGTTAACCAGGTGTTGGCAGGGGCCACATAGGCCATGGATTTGGCCATGATTAGGGTGAGGGATAAGTTACAAATATCAGAGAACAGAGAAGTTGTTAGATTGAAACCTGGAGTTATAAGGCAGGAGGCTTTACCAGTTACATTATCTAGAGTAATGTGAATCATTTCTGGTGAACATTTACTTTTGTCTGACAATGCATTTAAAATGAAATTAGCAACCAGTCTGTTTGATTCCCATGGTTTAGATGTACATCAAAAGGTGACCTTGAGAGGATTCTTGGAGTCCTTTGTTGCAGTTCAGTTGACTGAACTGTGGCTGTTTTTCCCTTGTTGAATGAGGGGGTGGATATTTGGGGTCCCTTGCTGCCACAGCACAATCAGTCACATGAACTGGTGGAGTTAGGTCAGTTTCCCTGGCCCTTTTGATTTGGGTGTGGTGAATCTAGTCTGGTGTCCCATCGACCTTGATTGCTGTTGGAGTGGTGAGGATGATGAGAAATGGTCCCTGCCAGGCAGGAGTTAGTTCTTCTTTCTGGAATTTTTTTTTTTTTTTTTTGAGTTGGAGTCTCACTCTGTTGCCCAGACTGGAGTGCAGTGGCATGATCCTGGCTACCGCAGCATCGATCTGCTGGGCTCCGGTGATGCTTCTGCCTCAGCCTTCCAGGTAGCCAGAACTACAGGCACATGCTACCACATCTGGCTACTTTTCTTTTTTGATTTATTGTAGAGAGGAGGTCTAGCCAAGTTGCCCAGGTGGGGCTCAAACCTGTGGGTTCAGGCAATCCACTCACCTTGGCCACCCAAAGTGCTGGGATTACAGGCTGAATCACCGAAACCAGCTGTTTCTGGAACTTTTTGATGAAAACCAGGTCTTTGGGTCAGAATGAATGACAAGGCATGGAGGATGAAGTGGGCAAGACAGCATGAACACTGGAGTGTACAGTTGCCTGGACTTGCTGTAGAGGCTGGAGATACTTTAGCAAAGACTGATTGGTAATTTTTTAAGGAGGGGGTACATTGGAATGGGTTAATATAGGTTATGCTTGAGAAGTCTGGGTTTTTAAAAAGACAAAGTTGGCAAAGTTTTTGTTTTTTTTTTTTAACCTAGGGTATGTATTTTTCTTTTTAGGACACAGTCTTTATTTTTATTATTGTGGTTAAGGTTAAGGAGTGAAATAAAAATGGCTTCTCACTTTTGGTCTGTCCTTTTATTTCCTTTTATTTCTACCCTTGGAAATATTTTTATGATTTGGGGAATCAGGGTAAAGATCAATCTTCTGTAACTTCTTCCTGCTGAGGTGGGCCATAGAGATGTTCCCTATCTATTTATTTCCAAGGGCATGCATAGGAAACAGTGGGACTTTAACCAAAGATTATTTGAATTTAATAAAATACTAAACAAGAGCACAGGCAAAAATTATTAGGCAAACAATGATGAAAAAGGCCATTGTTCCAGAAATAATGCTGGAGAAGTGAAAGTAATTATGTCTGAAGCCCTTGATTTATCAATGTAAGTTGAAATTTTTTTGTAAATTATTTATAGTAGTACTTTAATAAGGAAATACAGTCCCTTTATTTAAAAAAATAACCAGTTATTTTATTATAGAACAAAAATATAGAGCCGGGCTCGGTGGCTCAGCCTGTAATACCGCACCTTTGGAAGGCTGAGGTGAGTGGATTGCTTGAGCCCGCGGGTTCGAGACCACCTGGGCAGCGAGACCTCATCTCTACAATAAATCAAAAAATCCGCCGGGCGTGGTAG
>NW_007248800.1:13593-37624 GCF_000164805.1 Carlito syrichta
TACAGGCATGCACTACCACGCTCAGCTGATTTTTTGATTTACTGTAGAGTGAGGTCTCGCTGCCCAGGCGGGTCTCGAAACTGCGGGCTCAGGCAATTCACTCACCTCAGCCTCCCAAAGGCGCGGGATTACAGGCTGAGCCACCAAGCCCAGCTTATATTCGTTTTTTTAAAGATAGTATGTCAGTGGCTGCTAGGGTCTGAAGGCAAGATGGCCACCCTTTTGTTATATTGTCCAATTGTTTAGATGAGTATTTTACTGCCTTTATAACTGGACCATACTTTTGTCCTACCATACTTTTGTCCTACCAACCCCAAGACTATTTCTTTCCCCTCTGATGTGTAGAGGGTAAAATTCTTTTGGATAAAGCTATATGATTTCAACATGGATGGCCAAGACCAAAAGGCTGGCACCTGTGTTAAATTAAAAATTCATTTGGGTTTCAGCACCCTTGTTTACCTGTGGGGGTTGTTGGGGTGATGGTGAGCCAGTGCCAGGCAGTTTAGCAGGTCCTCAGGCCCCCATATGTGACCATTATTTGTGAGTCAAGTGTTCTCTCCTCTCCTTAGAAGAGAGTGCACTTGCTTCCCAATGGCTTATTGATCTGTACAGTGGACAAGGTCCAGAAAGTTAGGCCTCTTTGGGGCAACTATGTTTCTAGTGCCCCCACAGGCTGTACCCATGAGCAATGGACACCATCCCCTTAGCAGGTTTATTTTTAACAGATCTTTGTTGGCAATTGGAGTTTTGATTGCTAATTGCGACTGCCAATTGAGGTGCCTCTTTGGCCCTCTGGTTCTGTTGCTCTCCATGCTGACACTTTTGTTTTGGTGAAAAAAACTTAAAAACTCATCTTTTAAAAATAGATTACACATATGAAACTTTTTAACTAGTTCTCTGATTGTGATGGTCTGATGCAAAGCCCTTTAGAGTGAACAGACCACATGGATGTGTAATGATCTGTCCCTACTTATTTATAATTATGAATGGGCAAAGTTGTTAAGAAGCTTAAAAATTACTAAATTTTAGTTTCAGTTGCAAGGCACAAATTCACACCTTACAACTAGAACTACAATGCAACAACTAGGTGAGAGCGATCAGTTTTCATTTTTACTGAGCTCACATAGAGTACCTAGTACTTTATCTATCTGACAGATGTACTAGGTGTAGGCCAGTTTTTAAACCTTATCATGTTATGGAAGGTGTTTAGTATTTAAAGCTTTACCTATTTTATAAGATGGTGCTAATTAGGCGCAACAGGTGATTTATTATTTTGTTTATAAAATACAACTTTAGCAAGCCTGATATAACAATGGTGTTATTTAACATTAATGTGTTAACACATGGTAAAGTTGGAAATAAAATTTATTAGAACACTTGAAAGTTTGGGTGGAAAAACAAATTAAAATTACAATTAACTGTTAGCAATTACAAATGACTGTTAGCAAATTTGTACTGTCTTTTAAGTCATAACAGCAGTTAGAACAGGAGAAAAAAAATTATAACTAACTTGATTATATACCAAGATTTTTTCTTCATAAGTTCCCCTTTGTGATTCTTATCTTGATTTTTACATACCATTGATGATGACATGCTTGGACTCTGTTTTCCCTGTATTTTTTTCATATTAATGCTCCTTTATTTAATTGAAAGTAACTCAGACATTTAATGGACCTTTAAAATAATTTTGAGATTTTTTAAATCACAGAAGAATTTACCCATAATAATTGTTTTATTTATTTATTTATTTTTGTTTCTTTGTTTTTATAGCAGCTTGCTTAATTACTAATGAAAACTATTTCCTGGTCAATCAGTTTTTAGCATTTTACTGATAATTTAGAAGGTTTAGTGTTTTGGAACCAACAATTTTAAATTAGTCATATTTATAACAAAGCACTTATATAAATGGAGATTGACCAGGGTTGTAATTTTATAACATCTGATGAAATGTATGTTGACAGTTTTAAAGATATATTTTAATATATTATTAACCATTGAAGTCATATCCATTTCATGAGAACTCATTAACTTGAAAGCCAATTTGGTAGCATACTGGACAAAACATATAACAGGCACACATGTAAACATAATTAAACAAATCTAGATTTAATAACATTTTTCTTTAAATTGCAGCCATGAAACAGCAATAAGTTTTTTATTATTATTATTTTTAAGATATCCAAATTTAAATTATATTTCTGACAAAATTAGAACCAGCTTTCATGGCTAAACTTTGTCCCAATAGGCAGTTCAATAAAAGCTATGCAGGTTTAAATGATATTTACATTTTTAATTAGAACTGGCTGAACTGTATAAGCAATACCAACGGAAAAGGGAGAAAGAAAGACAAAAACAAACTTAGAGAAAACTAAAAAAATCAAAATCAGAGCTCTGAAACCAGAAAATAGAATTATGGCCATATGCAGAACAAACAAAACAAATTCAATCTGAGTAACATGAACATCCAGAGATCCAGAGATCCTGTAGAGGGCCATCCAATCAATTTTGCAGAGGGTCCAGAACTTGCCCTTTGAGAGATATCCTCCATAATTCTCTGTGAACCCGAGAGAGAAGTTTCTTCACATACAGTCCATGGGACATGTAGGCTTACAGGCCTTAGACGCCATATTGTTAAAAACCAGCAAATCACAGGAGGCACCTGATGAGAAGCAGACTTCCAGTAACAAAGAGATAAGCAAAGGCTAATAAAAGTTCACAGCCTAACTGTCAATCTTGAGGTATAGCAGAGGCAAGCCCTGTATCAGAGAGCACAGCAAGGATGCAAAGGATGGAAAGGAGCCAACGTCATAAGCAATTAGAAGTCAAAGCGGTTACCCAAACAGAAACCAAATACTAAACTGAGACACTTTTCTACCAACGTCTTGGGTCAAGGAACAGAGTCTAAGGAGTGGCCTTGTCAGATTCCGTCCTCCTTAACAGAGTTGTGACCACATACAGATTAAACAGATTCTTACCTCCTAAGGAGAATGCTGACAGACTCAGGAATTTTGAAGCAATGGGAAGCTGGTAGTCATTCCAATTCCCTCCGAGCCAGATGAGAGGTTATGGGGCCCTGGAACAACCCAGGGGATGCCTCCCCTACACCTTTCCCATGGAACTGGGGAGAGCTGGAGCAAGACCACCTTCTGAGATTGGCAACTAATTCTCGCTGGGGCCTCCAAATGTTATAGCCAGATTGCAAGAAGTGATGTCAACACACAGGGAGGGTCAAATTATGAATCCTTTATTGATGCCAGCATCTGAGAGCAGACTAGTGTCTAAAGAACTCTTGGCCCCAAACAAAGTGAGTGGGGAGTATATAAAGGTAGAAGTTACATAAGTTGTACAGTTTGATTAATATTTCTTGGCAAAACATTTGATTGTGAGGGGTACAGATAGCTACAGAATTTGCACACCTGGGGAGTTTCAAGTACCAAGGGCACAGGAATGTGGGTGTGCGATATGATTATGGGAAGGTTACATAAGGGGGTTATTTCTAGGTTAACATGGAAGATCTGTTACAAAATGGAGTTACTTATGTCAAACTAGTTATTACAGGTTATTATAGGATTTTCAGACTAGATATTTCATATTTCATTCATTTCATAGCAAAACACTGATTAACAAGAGAAATGCATATAAAATTCTTTAATATAAGTTATTTGAAAAAAACAGGTCTTGCTAAATTCCCCTCTGTTTTTTTACCATTATAATCTTTTATTCTCCAATCATACTTCTGCATGACTGTTCATAAATATACAGTTTACTCAGGTTTTGTTGTTGTTGTTGTTGTTAGTATGTCCTTTGTTATAAGAGTCTGGTTATAAACCTAATGATGGGTGAGGACAATATATTACTTTTTCTCTCTTATATTAGACAAGTGGTGTTGATCTAATGGTAATAAACTGGGGGGAACTTAGCATGGTATGCTCATTTAGATTCTTCTTGGCATCTTTTGCCTTCAGAGATAAAGATGTTTCTTTCTTCTGGGAAAGAGTTCCTCTTGAATGAATGTCTTATGACCTGCTCTAGGGGAGAAGGGCAAAAGAATGGTGGGACTGACCTTCCTGCATCTGCTGTTTTTCTCAAATGTTAAGATGCTATATTTTGGGAAGCATGTCCTAAACCCTATCACTCTGCTATCCAAAGACTGCATTATAAAACTGGAAGATTAACAAATTTTGTAATCAGTTCTACATTACTACTTTGCACCATATCTACAAAAACACAGTAAAACTTTTGTGGCAGACTGAATAAAGGGGAGAAATTTATTTATTTATTCTTCATTGACCTCTCTTCCATTTTGATACATTTTAAACTGTAAGAACTGCAGAACCTCAGCATACAACAACTCATCCCAAATTTCTGCACTAGAGACTTGACAAACTCTAGCATGGCTTCTAGGAGCTTAAGCTTTTGTCCATAGGATGACTCAGACCTACTTAAAATGCCAGACTGAGGAAGCTCAATAATGCAAGGAGAATTTATTTATTGTTACAGTGAAAGCTTGGTAATAGATAGGCTCCTGAATCCCTCTTAGAGTGGTTACTTTAGAAACCTTGCAATGTTAAATTTTTTTTTTCTGCCCTTGAGAAGTAAATCCACCACACTAAACTTCTCAACAACCTAGGTGTTTATTTGAAAGGAAAACATTCAAGGAGATAACTCTTGCTCTTTCTTGCAGTCAGTGAAATGGGATAAGGGTCAACTTAGCTGGGTATGATTGCTTCAACTTGTACCACCATTTCCTGTAATAAAGATGAGAGAAGTTTGTTTCTTCTCTGGAAAAGTGACAATTAACAAATCCAGATGGGCTAGTTACACTCATGTTTCTTAACACTGTTGACAAAAAAGTCATATTCTGTACAATATTTTAAGAGGTTTATTCTGAGCCAAATATGAGTGACTTAGGCTCATGGCATAGACCCAGGAGGTCCTGAGAACATGTGCCTGAGAAAGTTGAATTACAACTTGGTTTTATACATTTTTAGAGTCAAAGTTACAGGCAAAAACATAAATCAGTACCTGTGAGGTTTACATTGGTTGGACCTGAAAAGGTGGTACATCACTAAGCAAGGGGGCTTAGTGGTCATAAGTAGATTCAAAGATTTTTCTGATTGGCAATTGGTAGAAAGAGTTAAGCACTGTCTAAAATATTTGAAATCAGTGGAGGAAATGGGGGTTAAGTTAAGTTAAGGGGAGTTGTGGAAGCCAAAATTCTTCTTGTATAGATGAACCCTCTGAGTGCAGGCTTCAGAGAGTAAATAGGTGGTATATGTCTTAAAAGGTGCTCTACAGAGATGCAAATTTCCCCAAGAAAAAGCTTTGCAGTGTCACTTCAAAATATTTCAGATAAGCATATTTTGGAATGGAGTATTTGTATTTCCTCTAGGGCTTGCCATTTGTCATGTGATGTTATGAGACCGGCCAGAATTTGGCATCTTATTGCCACAGAGCCTGTTTTGTCAATTTTACAATCTTTATTTTAATGTGAATACTAATCAGTTGTGCCTAAAACTCCACAAAGGGGGGTTATAATGAGATAGGTCTGACCTTTTTTTGTCATGGCCTGGAATTAAGTTCTTCAGATTTTCCTTGGCCTAGAGAGGGTCTGTTCAGTTAGCTGAGGGGCTTAGAATTTTATTTCTGGTTCACAAAACCACTCAGTGTCTTTTTCTTAGTACATTCAACCTTTAAAATATCTTCACTCTTTAGTTTTAGGGAAGTTGAATCTGATACATGTTGGGCCATCTTTCCTAGTGTAATAGTATTACTTAATGAAATCTGTCCTCACCAAATTAATGAGTGTCTGAATTTGTTGATCTTTGAAAACACTCAGATATTTCCTCCATTCTGCTTACTTCAAAGTCTAGTAAATAGATTGGATCCCTCTCTAGTTTCTAGCAAAGATAAATGTTTTCCATACCTTACTGATTTGAAAAATACTATAGGAATTTCAAGAGAGAAAAAATAGAGCATTTAGAATAATATTTGAGAAGCCAGGTACAGTGGCTCATGCCTATAATCCTAGCACTTTGGGAGGCCGAGGTGAGAGGGTTGCCTGAACCCACGGGTCTGAGACCAGACTGGGCAACTTGGTGAGACCTCATCTCTACAATAAATTTAAAAAAAAAATTAGCCAGGCATGGTGGTGCATGCCTGTAGTTCCAACTACTCAGAAGGTTGAGGTGGAAGGATTACCTGAGCCCAGCAAGTCAAGGCTGCTACAGTGGCCGGAAGCGTGCCACTGCCCTCCAGTTTGGATGACAGAGTGAGACTCCAACTCAAAATAATAATAATAATAAAAATAATAATAATATTTGAGTCCCAGAATCCTCCATAAGCTGTGACTTACAATATAAATATGTGGAACAATGAAGGAGGCAGTGTAGCATAACAGAAAAGATCATGAGTTTGACAGCAATAGGAGACTTTGGTCCAATTCCTTGCTCCAGTTCTTAAGATTAGCTTTTTACACCTGACTGAGCAAGGGATTGTATTTTCTATGTTTCATTTGAAAATAAAATAATGATGCCTACCACAAAGACTTGTAAAAATGGAATTGAGTGAGAAAATATGTGCACTGTATAGTACTTAGCTCATAATAATTATTTAGTAAATAATTACTATTTTGTCTTATTAATCCCTGACAATTCCCAGAGACTTGTTTTCTCTCTCTCTGTTGTTGGAATAATGCACCTCCTATGGCGTCCTTCATACACCTATCTATAGGTTTATTCTATAAGGCAATGAGTTTCTTCACAGATATTTCTTCTTGTATCTCAAACTCCTGCAATTGAAAAGGTGGGAATGCAATAGATATTTACTGAATAAATCAATATATGAATATATAACTACAACAAAATGATGGTAAACTGAAGTGACTAAAATTATAATGGTTTACATAGGTCAGGTCAATTAATGATGACAAATTCAGTAGTGAGAGTAATAAAAGCTGTATGAGACTTTACACTATGCATTTTTAAACTAATTTGTCTGAAACAAAGATCTGTCTACTATACTGCCTTTAATTTTCCTGAGTCAGCAGTCTTAGAAACAGGATCTAAAGGTACAAATGGAAAATTACCATAGCATAGCTTTCATTTCCTGCTTTGGAGTATCTAGTTGGACTACTTAAGCTCAATTTGTTTAACCTCAGTAAATGCCCATCCCACATGATTTGACTCATAGATTCTCTTTTGTCCACAGGCAGTTACCTTAGGAGCAGAAAAGAAAGAGCTTTCAAATGCTGTGTCTACTCAAGGACTGTGTAGAATAATGGAATATCGTTCTGATTTAGAAAATATAGATGAAGATGGATATACTCGATTACACTTCAACTCTCAAAACATCACCAGGATACCTGTGATCTCTAATAAAGGTATTATTATTATTATTAATTTCTGCCTTTAGCACTGTCTTTATCCTTAGTGAAGACACTTGAGTTGAGAAAGCCAAAGAGAGGCTTGTGACTAACAGAGCTTTTATTGATATATTTTTAAAGATTTTTAGAAGTCACTGAAAATAATTTGAATGTACCTTAATTCTTTTTTTTCATAAAAACTATTCGGTGACCAATTATTAGTGTTAAAATTAATTATGCCTAGTGGGAGAAAATACAATTTCTCTCCCATAGAAATAGACACTTCATCAATGAGGAGTTGGTAATAAGTGTGATAATATACACAGATGAAGGTTTTTTTTATAGAAGTGAGTTGCTGCTTGTTTGATAGAAAGAGGTAGATCATAGAATGGAGGCCAAGGAAACTTAGAGAAGTGTATATGAGCAACATGCTTTTTGTGATAATAGATTCATTTGTTTTTTAAAAAAGAAAGTCTTGGTATACCAGTGAAGGAAAATATACATGTTAGATGAAAAGATCTCATTAGCAGGACACAAGTTTTAAACATAATGTAAAAGACATGAAACATAAAGAAGGGCATTAAAGGGTCTCTGCTTCATAGTATGAAATAGAGAGTGATTTAGTCTGCTCTGTGATTCTTCTAAGTGACAAGTCTATGAAGTGCTTATTTTCAGTGAAAAGCAGAGATGCATTCTCAGTGTATTGACGTTAATAACAAACCAGTTCCGTGTTATCTTTAAGAGAAAGATTATTCACAGATTGTGAAATCAGGATTTGCTTACTTCTGCTTTCTGGTTATGCACATTGCACAATTATTTTCCCCTCACCACTGATGCAATTCTTTTTTTAAACAACCTGTTAGGGAACAGTGAGAAAACTGGGTGAGGCGAGAAGTAGAGAGGCATGTGTGTGAACATGCAACTCTATTCTATATCAACAAACATATGCTAGTATTTTCTAAACTAGATACTTTTATATGTGCTAGCTCATTTAATTACATCATAATCCTTGAGATATTTTATAAAGTGGAATAAAAAAACAAAGGAAATAATTTGCCCTTGGTCATGAAACAAAAAAAAAGGAAAAATTACTCTTAGTAATCAGTGCTATTTTCCCTCTGTTAAGCTATTTCCTCTGAGAATGAGTGGGATTTCAGGGATACTAGTAGTGTCAAGACCTATCGACTTCAGTATAGAGCTGAAATCAAGAGGGTGCAAATATCAAGGCAATGTGCTAAAATTATAGTTATAGTAGCTAAAGGTGAAGAAAACCCAAAGACAGAGAAAAATCTCAGGCTAATCCTAGATGACTAGGCTATCTAGGCAAAAGTAATTAATAATCCACTTTAGAATTTGCAAGAGTTTTTGATGAAATATAGAATTAAAGTGTTCCATGATGTCATCCTCTTTATCAATTTCTGCTCCCTTGACTCCTCAGGAACCTGTGCTGCGTCTCCTCCTTGGCGTCTCGTTGCTGTGATTTTGGGAGTTCTGTGCTTGATAACACTAGTGATAGCTGTGGTCCTAGGTACCATGGGTAAGCATTGGTAGAGGAGATTAGCAACAATAGATATTTAGTATGCATTTATTATATGCCAGGCATTGTTTTAAGAGCATGACATCATTTAATTTAATTTGTACATTAACTATATTAAGTTGGTGCAATTAATCCCCATCTTACTTATGAAAGGAGACCCTACCAAAAAAAAAACTGATTTGATATAGAAAATTGTGTATATATTCTTACATGTTCAAACTTCAATCATTTTCAAAGTTTCTTCTTCAAGTCGTGAGGCAACCTTCTCAAAACTTCCAGATTAAAATTTTGGAGGAACAAACTTAGAGTGCACAAGGGACCCACCCCCAAAAGATAATTCTTGCTTTCTGGTTTATAAGGGAAGAGAGAGAGTGGAAGGTTATTCTACCTTTCCAGAGTAATAAGCTAGTTAGTGGTGAGACTGTGATATTTGAGTGATCTGTCTTAGAAACTCATACTTCTGACTATATTACTCTACTACCTACATTGAATAACTGGCTTTAAAACTATAGAATTTGAAGAATAAATTAATTAAAGGAAATCTGTGGAATTAAAGCAGAAAATATAATATGTTGCAATCTTCCCAGCAAAATAAATTATCTAAAGGGACTTCCAGCTATTTTTATGAGTTTCATTATTTAAGGAAATTGTTTTATTTCTGATATTTATTATAAACTCCTTTGAATACATCAGAAATTACCTGAGGCACTTACAAAGTACTACATAGATATTTTGGAGTTCGAGGTGGGGGGATTGTCTGAGCCCATGGGTTCGAGAACAGCTTGAGCAACTTGGGGAGACCTTATCTCAACAATAAAAAAAATCATTTTCTTTTTTAAGATTTTATATCTCATGCATTCTATTGTCAATAAAGTAATATTGTGCCTTCAGAGAGTGTTTGATAAGATTCCTTAATTAGTCAAATGTTTATTAGTGCGTTCTATGTTTTAGGAACTGGGCAGGTTATCAAGGAGTTCTCATTTTTAAACAGAAAAAATATGGAAGATTTATTACTATTTCAAATCTGTCACTGATCCAATTTTCTTTGTGCCATTTATTCTCTTACTGCCTCCCTTATTCTATTTCTTCTTCTCTACTTGCTTCCTTTTTCTCTTTTTCACTATACCTTCTTTATGAAAGTTATTTATATTTTTCCATCTATTCTATCTACCTACCAGTCAAGCATTTTTACCTCTTCTTCAGCAATTTATCAAATATTTATTATTAATCAAAAATGCATCCCTTTACATTCCAAGAAAATATGGGCTTGGGGATTTTACCTTGCAAACATAGTAGATTGACTTTTTTTCTGGCACTATTATTGTTGTTCATATATGAATTCAGGCAGCAACCCATTGAAGAATGACTACTTTCCATCAAGAAATAAAGAGAACCACAGTCAAACCACACAGTCATCTTTAGAAGACAGTGTGTCTCCTACCAAGGCTCTCAAAACCACAGGCAAGGGCATAGTTAATAGTTTAACTAAATTTGGAAACAAGAGGGCTAGCTCTTGGTGCTAAGGGCCTGGGGTAGAGGGGTAAAGAGTACCCTTAAATTAAATGATTGCACATGTAAGGCAAGCAATATTATTATCTTAATGCAATGTTTCCCTGTCTGATATACAAAGGGGACATGATAAACACCCCATACTCTTAACTGAATATTGTGTATATATTCTTACATGTTTAAACTTTAATCACTTTCAAAGTTTCTTCTTCAAATCATGAGGCAACCTTCTCAAAACTTCCAGATAAAAATTTTGATTGATGGTTTGATCCAGAGGAAGAAACTTAGAGTGAACTAAGTTGGACTTTGTTTATTTTAAATCAATAACTGTTTTATCACTGGCTATGTGCTTAGACCTATAGGAGGGTGTATGATTTAATGCAAAAGATTAAAAAACAGTGTTCTCTCCCCTTAAGAAATTGACATTCAAAAAGTAATAGCTGGTTGGGCACAGTGGCTCAATCCTGTAATTCCAGCACTTTTGGAGGCCGAGGTGGGGGGATTGCCTGAGCCCGCAGGTTCGAGAACAGCCTGGGAAACTTGGGGAGATCTCATCTTAACATTAAAAAAAAAAAATTATCAGGGCGTGGTAGCACACTCCTATAGTTCTGGCTACTTGGAAGGCTAAAGTGGAAGGATCACCTGGGCCCAGCAGGTCAATGCTGGGATGGCTGTGAGCATGTCACTGCACTCCACCATCCAGCCTGGGAGCCAGAGTGAGACTCCAATTTTAGAAAAAAGTAATAACTAGAATAGAAAATAAAATATGAGAAAGGAAGAATAGCAGGAAAAGGGAAGAAAGGGAAAACGTTACAACATACAAATTAAAAGCTACATTAAAAACATACAAATGAGATTGGCTCTGGTGACTCACGCCTGTAATCCCAGCACTCTGAGAGGCTGAGGAGGGGAGACTACTTGAGCCCAGGAGTTTGACACTAGGCTAGGCAACATAGTAAGACCTCATCTCTACAAAAATAAAAATTAAAAAAACCCTAAAAATTAGCCAGGTGTGATTATAGACACCTGTTATTCCAACTACTCAGGAAGCCGAGGACGGAGGATTGCTTGAGCCCAGGAGTTTGAGACTGCAGTGAGCCGTGATCATGCCACTGCACTCCAGTCTGGGTGACAGAGTGAGGCCCTGACTCAATTATAACAACAAAATATACAAATGAGACACAGCAAATACATATATTCCTGATAACTTTAACAGGTTTAACAAATTTGTCTTTGATCATGCAATTTCATATATTTAATTACAATTTTATATATACTTGACTTTTATTCAAATTGTACCATAATTGACCATGACAATATTTTCGTTAGTTTTTTTGGTTTTTTTTTGAGTTGGAGTCTCACTCTGTCGCTGTGGCCGCTCCCGGCCACCGCAGCCTCGCCTGCTGGGCTCCGGCGATCCTTCCCTCTCAGCCTTCCAAGTAGCTGGAACTACAGGCGCGCGCTACCACGCCCGGCAAATTTTTTGGTTTATTATAGAGATGAGGTCTCGCCAAGTTGCCCAGGCGGGTCTCGAACCCACAGGCTCAGGCAATCCACTCACCTCGGCCTCCCAAGGCGTTGGGATTACAGGCTGAGCCACCGAGCCTGGCCGACTTAATATTTTCACTTCATTTTTTTCATCTGGACCCACACCTCTTAGCTATGTTTATCAATTAGCTAATAATATATAATAGAGATACTCTGTCAACCTTGTCTTGATAATGTCAACCTTAAACTTTTCT
This sequence comes from Carlito syrichta, assembly GCF_000164805.1. NCBI lineage: Eukaryota > Metazoa > Chordata > Mammalia > Primates > Tarsiidae > Carlito > Carlito syrichta. Next base: position 25,745 of record NW_007248800.1, read on the forward strand.
CATTTGTAAAGTCACATTCTGATGGATATCACATCATAAAATAAACTAACTAACATAAAATTACTATGTACCTCAGTGACTGATTTTAAGTATCGACTTAAAATTTTAGGCAGCTATGGGGAAAATTAGTTGTGGGCTGAATTTGAAGGAATAGAAGACAAGTCAAGAAGAAAAAGATAGTTGGCTATCTAAAACATTGTTTGCAGTTACTCAGTTCATTTTTTTCCTCTGTGCCACATCTTTGGACATCAATTCATTTTTAAATTTTAAATAAATAGAAAGATTTGGATGTATTCTTTTCTATAAAATCATGTTTATTTTGAATTGAAAGTGAAATATAAATGGCAACTCACGGAGTATTTATTATGTTCTTAAGATGCATGGTGCTTAGACTAAAAGAGTAAACTGGTATACTATGAACGTTATGAGACTTATTATGTTTTATTTCCAGGAGTCCTTAACAGTCCTTGTCCCCCTAATTGGATTATACATGAGAACAGCTGTTATCTATTTAGTACATCACTAGATTCCTGGAATGGAAGTAAAAAAAGATGCTCTCAACTGGACTCTAATCTCCTGAAGATAGACAACTCAAAAGAACTGGTTAAGTGTAGACTTTAATTATAATTATCTGTGTAGTGTGTATTGAGCAAGAAAATAAAAAAGGGAGATTATAGTTAACGATAATTTTTCCTATTAAAAAAACCATTTTTAATATTCTCTATAATTTTAAAAATAACATGCATTGAGCACATATATTACATAGTATATGCTTTTATTTTTAATTAATTAATTAAAAATAGCCACGTTTCACTCTAAAACAAATCCTTTCAAACACATTCTGTGTTTGCATGACTACACTACTCAGATCACTTAATTTTTGTGAGTTTGTATTTCAATTTTTAGATTTGATGGAGTAAAATAGAAAATTCTTCCCCTTGTGTTAATTATCAAGAAAAATAACAGCAATAATAATAGAACTTTATAAATCATTTACTCTTTGCAAGATACTAGGAAAGGCAAAAGATTTAAATGGTAACTTTTCTATTGCAGAGCTCCTATAACTTGTAAAAAAAAGAAACTACCTAACAGCTGCTAAAAGTTAAATATCTGGTATTGGCAACAATTGCTGAAAGAGTTTAAAGATATCCCTGTATACATACAAAGTTTTACAGAAAAAGGGACTTACAAGGCTTCATGAATGAAGGGTAAAACTCAAATGAACTTTGAGAAGAGGTTAACAGGAATATCCTACGTTACAAATATAAACTTAACTGTAACTTCTACATCTACTTTCATTGTTCTCAATTTTTAATTTCTGTACTGTCTTACCAAATAGTTATAATTCATATTAATGTTAATAAGTATATGCAAAGAAAATGCATTAGACTATAGGTCTATCTAGCTTTTAGACCAGTCTATAACTGATATTAAATTGTCCTATATATTTCAATAATTCAAATAACTTTATTGAAACCCACATTATTTATTCATAAAGCAAACAGTAGGATTAAATTATTTTTAAGTTGTTATCCAATTCTAAGAAGCATTTCTTGACAAAAATAGTATTAATTTATATTTCTAATTTGAGAAGATATTGTCCTATCATGCATAAAAATTTCCTTGGGGAGCCTGTTATCCTTGTATTTTGTCAGGTAGGTTGACTGGAGACAGTACAATCCTAACAGTATACATTTATTCTTTACTGGAAAATTAAACGATAATGACTATAAAACATAAAATATTCCTTTTGGGACATGCAATGACATCAAGAATTGGTACTTCTTTCTAGATTGATGTCAGTTTATACATACATCCCTCACCAAATTGACTAAATCAGGTATCTCTTTTGTCAGTGTTTACAGTAAGAGTCAATCTCTGTCTCTCTCTCTCTCTTTCTTCTGATATGCTTGTATTTCTGTTTCACTGCAGGAATTTATACAAAGGAAAGTGTCTTCCCTACCTGATAATTCATTTTGGATGGGGCTTTCTCGCTCTCGAACTGAGGAACCATGGCTCTGGGAGGATGGATCAACATTCTCTTCTAACTTGTAAGTATCTGGAGAGACAAAGCTTCACTCTCTTGTTCAGACAGGTGAAGGCATGTCAAACAGTTAAGAAACAATTTGCTAAACATGCATAAATAAGAAAGAGAGTAAGATACACAGTGGTGTAAGGAAAGAAAGCAAGCTTGGTAAAAAGGAGGAGAAGAAGGTGGAGGAGGAAGCAGAGGAGAAAGAGAAGGAGAAGGAGTACTTTGGAGTTAAATGCAGTTGAGAGACCATCTAGTGCTATCAACACAGGTGTTCTTTTGGCTTTCTTACCAGGACGGCATCTAGCATTTGTTTGAAATTGTCCCGGTAAGGAATGGTCACTGTTATTCAGCATAACTCTGTGATTAAGAGCATGGACTTTGAAGCCAGGCCATGAATGATTAGCCCACTGATACTGGAACATCAGGGATACATCATTTTTCTTCTCTGAATCCCACTTTCCTTATCTATAAATAAGAAAAAAAAAGTGTTTACTTCTTAGACTTGGGAGATAAAGAGTATAAAAGTAAAATCATTTAGCACAGTGTCTTGCCCATAGTTAATGTGTGAGACATATACTATTATCATTAAGTTAAAAAGCAACTACATTTTGCATTTCATTATTATTTTAAACACATTTCGAGTTTTCATAATGATAAGTTGTCTCTTATTGTGTGTTAGTTCTTCCTCACTGCAATTGTCATTCATTTTCTTTTTAATATTGCAGAATATGCTCATAAAGTCCCCTTTCACATTCTCATTATTAGTGTGTGTGCATGTGTTTGTGCATGTGTGTGTGTGTTTCCTTTTCTCCCATCAATTTTGATAGATATATTATTTCAATTTAGTCTTTTCAAAAAAAATTTTGACTTTTTTGATTCCTTCTCTTTTTATTATTTAACTTATTAATTTCCATTCTCATCTTTACTCTTGTATTAGATACCTGCCTCATAAGATTTAATATTTATTTTTCTCAAGTATGTGCATCTAAGGTTATAATTTTGATGTATTTTCATTGTCATTCAGTTCAGAATACTTCCTGATTTCCATTGTGAGTCGTTCCTTGACACATGAATTATTTAATAACATTTTTTTTTTTTTTTTGAGTTAGAGTCTCACTCTTGCCCAGGCTGGAGTGCAGTGGCACGCTCACAGCCACTGCAGCCTTGACCTGCTAGGCTTAGGCGAACCTTCTGCCTCAGTCTCTCATGTAGCTGGAACTACAGATGCCTGCCGCCATACCTAGCAAGTTTTTGTAATTTATTGTAGAGACGGGGTCTCACCAAGTTGCCCAGGCTAAGCTGGTCTCGAATCCTCAGGCTCAGGCAATCCACTCGCTTAGGCCTCCCAAAGTGCTGGGATTACAGACTGAGCCAACGAGTCTGGCCAAAAATGTATTTCTTAACTCATAAACATATGGTTCCTGTTTTAGATTTCAGGCTTTGTTCCACTGTGATCAGAGAACATATTCCACGTATTGTAGTTCTTTGATTTTTGAAAGCTTCTTCTTTCCATATTAAGAGAATTCTATTAAAATCTTGCACTGTGATTCTACTTGTAGTTTTGTAAATATTTTATTTGATGTGTTGAAGCCATGTTGTTAAGCACATAAAGATTTACAATTGTTATGTGTTTCCATTCAACATTACTTTTATTTCTTTCCTTCTTTTCGACTGACTTAATAATGTTTTGTTATTCAATTTTTCTCTTGAGTTAATTTGAAATTTCCTCTTTTGACTGTTTAGTAATTACTTGAGAATTTATAAAATGTAGTCTTCACTAATCAACGTCTAATATTAACTGGCATTTTTATGTTCTTTCTGACCAATACAAAAGTCATAGAGCAATCCTTCATTCTGTTTAATCCCTTCCCAATTTTTATGCTATTATATGTATGTATTTTAATGCTGACACATAGTTTTCCACATTTTAATATCTGTAAATGCAATAAATGTCTTACAATTGATGGGTTTTTATAATCACTGTAGACCTAGACAGGAGTTGACCTCTGTCAAGAAAGATTAGCATTTGTTTCTGTCAATCAAAGAGGGATATCACAAACCTAAGACTACTTTAAATCAAATACTCCACTTGGGTTGTTTTGGAGTACACTGAGATTATTTGTCAGGACATATTTTTCCTCCCACCTTCCATCTGGTGGCAAAATTGAGACATGTACATTTCCTTGTTCTTTTCTGTTTGGCAGTTTTATTTTTCATTCACTACTGCACCAAAATAGCCCCCCCTTTTTTTTTCCAGCTTCTGTAGAATCTTGCATTAAATTTTCTATCTTGGATGGATTGAATTTCAGAGTATTAGATTAAATAAATGGTATACCTTGTAATTAGTGGCCTCTTGGATTCATTAAAAATACAATCCTTGAAAATACTAGGTGTCTATACATTTATGCTGTCAATGTTCACTTAGATTTGCATACATACTTATGACTTTTATTGTTTCTCATTTCTTTCTTTTCCCTCCTGCTTTATATTTCAAGTTGTTTTCGTAAGCCTGAAGAATACTCTAGTATTTTCTATAGAGTATGTCTATTGGTGTATATGTCTTTGCTTAAAATTGACAATTCAAGTTTTCTTGTAAACATTTCTTTTAAAAAATGGGGTACATATACATGATGGAATATTATGCAGCCATAAAAAGGGACAAAATTATGAATTTTGCAGCAACCTTGATGAACTTAGAGTCTATAATACTGAGTGATCTATCACAGGAACAAAGAACTGAGTACCACATGTTCTCACTCATAAGCATACCTTGAACAGTTATCATAATACTCTAAGAAAGGGATTGGTAGTAGTGGGAAACTGCCAGGAGAGGCGGGAGGAGACAGAACTGGTTGTAGTGGGAAACTTCCAGAGGAGAGGGGCACACCTTGTCAATAAGGGTACCTGCATAATGAACATTTGTATACCTAACTCTGAATAAAAAATTTTTTTAAAAAATTTAAATTTCATTAAGTATAAAATTAGAGGTTTGTAGTTTTTCTCCCAGTCATTCAAATAGATTATTCCACTATTTTCTATTTTGTATTGTTGCTTTAAGAGTCATCTGTTTGAAGGTAATATGTATTAAATCTAACATCTTCTTCAGTTTTGGAAAATTCTCTGTCATACCTGCTTCAAATTTTGCTTTCTCCTCATCTTTCTTCTTTTCCTCTGGGATCCCAGTTACATTTATTACAGGCCCATTTACAACATCCCATATGTTGTTGGTTTTTTTCTTTTTCCTGTATTTTATCCTTTTTTTTTTGTTTTAATCTATATATTTTCTTTCTACTTTCAGTTCAATCTCTTTTTTTCTCATTGGTGGTTAATCTGCTGTTAAAAACCTCTATTACATTTTTAGAGTTTTGGGGGGTCAAATTTTCATTTCTATAATTTTTAACTTGGTCTTTCTCAAATCTATCCTATCAACACTTATAATTCCAATTTTTCTTTGAACATTTTCAGTATTTTTTTAACTCTCAGAATATACTAATCATAGTTGTTTTAACATCTGTGTCGGATAATTTCAATATCCTTTACTCATATGTATCTGTTTTTATTATGTTTTCTCCTGTTTTTCATTTGTGATTATTTGTTTTCCTGTGTGTATAATTATATTTGATAGTGCTTAACACTGTATCTTAAAAGGTTTATAGGATTTATTTGAAGTGGTTTTTATTTGCTTCTGACAGGCATCATTGGGTGTGAACAGTACAAACTGCTGAACATAATCACACTTTGATTTTAGCACCACTGAACTGTTTTACTTCTACTAGCTCAAAGTGAATTAATTAATCAACAATCTACAAAATTTATTTTCTATGATGCTTGTTACTCTTGACTTTTTGTTTTTGCTATTTTAAACATATGACTAGAGGAGTCTTTCTATGATTGCAAGCATGGGCCCAAGTTAACATTTTGATATGTTACTAAACCTCTTGGTTTTCTGGGTGGCATCAACTTCACCTAGCTATGCTCACACCTAAAAAAGACTTGTATGTCAAAGAAAAAACTTAGAGAATTGTGCTGTTTGAAGTTCTCCCTAAGGTCTGGATCAAAATATTTCATCTTAAGTTAGTCATCTCTAGAGCAGAATTCTCTCAATTCTCCAACCTCAAGGTCAAGTAGAAGAGATAGATACCCAAGATAAAGAGTAACAGATCATAGCTTTCACACTAAGACTCAGTGGATATTTTTTGAGCTTGACTAATTAACACTGCTTCTTCAGGAAATTGAAGAGCAGATGGAACAGGACTTTATTTATCCATGTTTCATTTATCCATGGTGATGATCATAACTGTCAAGAAATGTATTATAATATAATCCTGCCTTCAGGACACATTAAAATATATAGGATTGCTTTCTTTGCCTTTAAATGGTCTTCACACCTATGATTTCTTATTTAGTTCTAGATCCCTATCAACATTAATTTGTCTGCTTGATCTATTCGCTAGATATACCCAATATTAATTTCACTAAACTGTTGCTTGATTTGGTAAATAACGATCTAGGTAACAGTAAATAAATAAGTTTTTATAGAATATTAGTTTTTCTTCCTTGCCAGGAACTTTATTTATGCAACTAGTTATATTTTTTTAAAAAAACAAAAAAGAGTTATTTTTCTGCCTTAATAATGAAGACTATTATTTTACCCTTTAACAATCAATACAATCTAAATTCAATGTTCCTTTTCTAATATTGTAAACACTTCAGAACTCTTTCCACCAATGTCCTTACCAATTTATTTGAACTGCATGTACACAATATTCCTTATGTTTGTTCTAACCACCTCATTGTATTCTGTTTTGATAGGTTTCAAATCAGAAGCACAGCGACCCAGGAAAACTTGTCTCCCAATTGCGTGTGGATTCACGCATCAATCATTTATGACCAACTTTGTAGTGTGCCTTCATACAGTATTTGTGAGAAGAAGCTTTCAGTGTAAGGGGGAGAGTGAAAGAGGAGAGCAAAGTATGTGAAATAGTAAGGAGGACAGACAACAGAACATTAAATAATGATATTTGAGGTAAAAATAAATGTTGAAAATGTTCGGAGAGCTCAGCAAACTTTAATATTTGCTGAGTAATAACTTGGAGAGGATGTGATTTCTGTACTTGTCAATTCTAAAAGTAGTCCAGTATTATGTTCTAATTATACAGCTTTAGACACGGAATCAGGCAACTAAACTTGAATTTTCAATCTGCTTTGATTTGATATTTACCTGGGATAAGCTACAAGTCCAAAGTGTTTCAATTGAATTTCTGACTCTACGAAAGTTGTTTTTGTTCTTAAAAAAGTGCCACTAGAGTATACACTGTTTCCATGACTTTTTTCTCAACTTCTAGCATGACTAAAGGGAAATATATATTTCCAAATAGCTAAATGAAGAGAAATATTTACTACAATCAGTTATTATATTATTTTCATTAATATGATTGTAGTTATGATTATTATCATCAAAAAGCAGCAACTGAAACTTTTTCTTTGTCAATCATATAACCCAGAGAGTATGCCTGCCACATCTATGACTAAGAGAATTCTGGATAGTATGTAATTGTAGGGACCAGACGCCATGGCTCACACTTATAACCCCAGTGATTTAGGAGACTGAGGTGGGAAGATCAATTGAGGCCAGGAGTTTGAGACTGTTGTGGACTATGATTGCACCACTGCACTCCTGTCTAGGTGAAAGAGTGAGATCTTATCTCTTAAAAAATTAAAAACAAATACCATCAATCAAAAAATAAATAAAATTTGATAATAAATATAAAAAATACTGGTAGAAGTATTAACACTTTGAAATGCAAAACATATTTTATTATTTTTATGATGTACTGTTTTGAGGTTTTCAGCCATTTGTTAGCGTTTACTGTAGAGACATATTGTAGGAATGTAGGTATGTTTCCTCATGTGATGATTTGTCTTATTTTCTTTCAAACTTTTCCACTGGTGCTATTGTTATTTTCAATAGAGAGTTCTATATTACTAGAGAGACATTATAACCCTCTCATGTTGATTTATATGTGAACAGAAATTTTACCAGGCTTACTGAATTCTTCTTTTTAAAATGGTTAAATTTTGTATTATATGAATTTTGCTTCAATTAAAAAAATGCTTATAAAAGAAACTTTGGCCTCTAAATTATGTGTCTGTGTGTATTAATCGCTATCACAATATTCTCTCTCACCAAAAGTGATGATGAATTTGGTACTAAGTAGGTAGTATTATGGTAAATATTTCTGTATTGAAACATAAACGTGGAATCTTAAAACTTGTAAAAATCTAAGAGACGAAGATGGAAATTTTTGTGAAGCTTATCTTTCTAAAAAACAATATGCAAACTTGTGCTGTCACTATCTGAAAAGAAATACAGAAAGGGAAGAGAGCATTCAGAATGAGAGTATAAAAACTATAATTAACTGGTTGAAGTAGTTAATTAAGGCAAAAGATGGAGTTTTGAAGAAATGCCAAGTATTTTAATTTTGTTTTTGGTTTGGTTGATTGCTACTGGGTCCCCGGGATGGAGTAGATGAATCCAGTAAATTGTAAGCAAGAAAAATAATTCTGACTACTGAAGATCAAGCTGTACTAACCTAGAGCATACAGGCCAGGCGACAATAACTCATGACTGAAAGCTAAAGGCATAGATGTGACAGATGCGTGTAAAGTAAGATCCATCTATGTTGTTCAAGGTGTCCTATACCAGACCTGTTGACATACAGTTATACAACAACTTACACACTTTTCCAAGAGACAGAAAAGGGGAAATAGCTGCCAGTCGAACGTAAGTCTAAGGGGTGAATTCAAGATGACTAATGGTCATGCTAGAGGTAATGCTTATCTGCTGAAGGATCGCCATGCTCACCTGTCTGGGTTATAGCAATAGCTTTCCAAGTGGCTCCTAGCCTTCACTCTTGTCCTTTACAGTCCATTTTCAAACAAAACAGAGTGAGTTTATTAAATATAAGTCAGATCATTTCAGTTCATTACTTAAACTCTCAACTCTCATAAATCTCAGAGTAAAAACAAAACAAAACAAAAAATGAAATGAAATTTCTTTATAAGTATCTATGAGACCCTACATGCTCTAGCCATCTTTACTTCTTTGGGCTTATCTACTTCTCTCCTCTTCGCTCAGTTCACTCAGGATGTTGGCTTCTCTGTTAGTTCTCAGGATATCAGGCATGCTTCTGCCTCAGGGACTTACTGGCATATTGGCAAGGCCTGGTCTGTAACCTCTTTCAAGTCTGTTCAAATATCACCTTCTTCATGAGACTTACTCTGATTATCCTAATTAAAACCACAACTCCTCCTTTCCCTGCATTCTTAAACTCTCTTATCCTCTCTTACCCTCCTTTTTTGAGTTGGAGTCTCACTTATTCTCCCAGACTGGAGTGCAATGGCACAATCACAGTTCACCACATTCACCACAGCCTCAAAGTCCTAGGCTCAGGTGATCCTTCTGCCTCAGCTTCCTGAGTAACTGGACCCACAGGTGCATATCACCATGCCCAGCTAATTTTATTGTTTTGTAGAGACAAGGTCTTGCTATGTTGTCTAGGCTGGTCTCAAACTCCTAGACTCAAGCTATCCTCTTCAGTCTCCCAAAGTGCTGGGACTATAGGCATCAGTCACCATACATGGCTAAAAAATATTTTTGATACTGTTTAAAAAATAAGCACTTAAGGAAAAGTAGTGCAAATTTTTTAGGTTGTTTGTCAAAAAATTATCAAGTATGTACTTGAATCACTAAAGCTTAGAAAATAGTTTTTTTTGCTAAGGATTATTTTGGCTATTTGTGGTCATTTATGTTTCCATATGAATTTTTGTACTGTCATTTCCAGGTCTGAGAAGAAGGATGTTGGTAACTTAATGGGCATTGCACTGAATCTGTAGATTGTCTTTGGTAGGATGGACATTTTAACAATGTTGACTCTTCCTATCCATGAGCATGGAATATTTTTCCATTTCTTTGTGTCTTCTTAGATTTCCTTGAGCAGTGTTTTGTAGTTTTCATTGTAAAGTGTAAAGATTTTTCACTTCTCTGGTTAGGAAGATTCCAAGGTATTTCTTTCTTTTCTTTTCTTTCTTTCTTTCTTTTTTTTTTTTTGGTGGCTATTGTGAATGGGATTGTGCTTTTAGTTTAGGTCTCTGCCTGCTTGTTGTTGGTGTATAGGAATGCAACTGTCTTTTGCACATTTATTTGTACCCTTCCAGACTTCCAACTTTACTATAAGACTACAGTAATCAAATCAGCCTGGTATTGGTATAAGAACAGGCATATAGAACAGGAACAGGATAAAGATTCCAGAAGCAAAGCCTCAATTTCTCAACCAAATCATCTTTGACAATTCCTCCAACAACAACCACTGGGGAGAGGAGAGCCTATTAAGTAAACGGTGCTGGGAAAACTGGCAGATCACATGCAGAAGATTGACACAGGACCCCTACCTATCACCATACACAAAAATTAACTCTAAATGGAGCAAAGACCCAAATGTAAAACCTCCAACTATAAGAATCTTAGAAAACGCAGGAGACATCCTTATGGAAATTGGAACTGGCAGCCAATTACTGATCAGAATCCTAAGTGCCCATACCATAAGAAATAAGATGGACAAGTGGACAAGATGGACAAACTGACGAGCTTCTGCAAAGCAAAAGAAACCATCAAGAGAGCAGGGAGACAACCCACAGAATGGGAAAAGACTTTTAGCAACTGTATATCTGACAAAGGCCTAACATCTAGACTCTGCAAGGGACTCAAACGTGCCAAAGGAAAAAACCAAACAGTCCCATTCAAAAGTGGGCAAAAGACATGGATAGACATGTCTCAAAAGAAGATATATGGGCAGCCAACATACACATGAAAAAGTGCTCAGCCTCACTCATCATCAGAGAAATGTAAGTTGAAACCACATTTAAATACCACCCAGCCCCAGTAAGAATGGCCATCATTAATAAAACAAACAATAACAGATGCTAGCGAGAATGCAGAGAAAAAGGAACACTTATACACTGCTGGCAGGAATGCAAACTAGTGCAACCACTTTGGAAGTCAGTGTGACAGTTTCTGAAAGAACTAGAAGTTGACCTTCCATATGACCTAGCAATTCCCCTGTTGGGAATATACCCAGAGGAACTCAAATCATTCTACCAAAAAGATACCTGCACATGTATGTTTGTTGCAGCTCTATTCACAATAGCAAAAATATGGAACTAACCATGCTGCCCATCGAAGCTGGCCTGGATAAAAAAATGTGGTACATATACACAGTGGAACATTTTGCAGCCATAAAGAAGGACAAACATATGGACTTTGCAGCAACTTGGATGGATTTAGAGTTGATCATTCTCAGTGATCTATCACAGAAACAAAGAACAGAGTACCATATGTTCTCACTCATAAGTGAATCTTGAACAATTATAATAGTATGAGAAAGGGATTGGCAGTAGTGGGAAACTGTCAGGGAGGAGGGGTGGGGTTGGCTGTTGAGAGAAACTGCTAGGGGAGGGAGGGGAACACCTTATCATCAAGGGTACCTGCATAATCAACGTTTGTATACCTAACCCTGAATTGTACCACACATCTTTATAATAAAAAAAGAAAATAGTCCTAATTGCCATTTAATTAGAATCATAGTTATTATGTGTATTATTTTTTCTACCCCAACTATTGCAATCTTTAATATTTTATTTTTGTGTTTTGCTGTCATATGTGCTATGTATGCCTTCATCTTCAAAATTTTTACTGCCTTCTCTTCTATATTGCTCTCTAATGTTTAATCCTATGCACAAATACTATTTGATTTCTTATTTTTATTTATTTATTTATTTATTTATTT
>NW_007248800.1:37644-129235 GCF_000164805.1 Carlito syrichta
GCAGTGGCTGCTCCTGGCCACCGCAGCCTTGACCTGCTGGGCTCCGGCGATCCTTCCGTCTCAGCCTTCCAAGTAGCTGGAACTACAGGCGTGAGCTACCATGCCCGGCTACTTTTTTTTATTTATTGTAGAGATGAGGTCTCGCCAAGTTGCCCAGGTGAGTCTCGAACCCGCGGGTTCAGGCAATCCACTCACCTCAGCCTCCCAAGGTGCGGGATTACAGGCTGAGCCACTGAGCCCGGCGATTTCTTAGTTTTAAATGGCACTATACAAGAGGATTCTTTTCAATTTAGAATATTCTGATGAACAATACACAACTTGAAACACATATGAATGTATAATGTATACTTCCGAATAGAACTCTTATGGGTCCTGTCTGCCCCCATTCAAGCATTTTGATACCTCTTTATACCTAGCATGCTTGATTTGTCCAGCTGTCACCACTATCTAGGAAAGTTTGGGTAGAGAAATATAATTCTATTGTACTGATTCAGGAATAAGTTTTTGACATTATCCAAAACAAGCTTCTCATATCTTTCTCAGTTTAGAAGATTCAGGCACAAATTTTTAGTTGGCATTCCAAAATCACAAGATAGTATTTACCACCTTGCTATGTTTTAAATGTGTCCTCTCCAGAATTCAGGCATTGACAGTGTGATAGTACTAAGAGGTAGAGCATTTAAGGGGTATTTAGGCCATGAGGGCTTCTCTCTCCTGGATGAGATTAGTCTCTTGTAAAAAGCATTTGTCTAACTTGACCTTTGCTTTCTTACATATGAAAGCATAATGCTCCTCTCCTTCAGAAAGTACAGCCCTTATCCCACAACCAAACTTACCATTGCCTTGATCTTAAACTTTGCAGCCTCTAGAACTCTGAGAAGTAAATACCCACTGTTTATAATTTACCCAGTCTCAGGTATTCTGTTGTAGCAGCAAAAAAAGACTAAGATAAGTAATATAATTCTATTGTGCTGATTCAGGAAGACTTTTTCAACATCATCTGCAACAATTTTCTGCTTTCTTTCTCAGTTTTGTAAATTCAGGGACACATTGTTAATTGGATTCCCAAAGCCACACGATGGGTAGTAATAGTTTGAAAAGTTCTGACTCCCACTCCTTGAGCCCAGGAGTTCAAAACTGCTGTGAGCGACAGTAGCGCTCTTGCACTCCAGCCTGGGCCACACAGCGAGATTCTGTCTCACAAAGAAGAAAGAAAGAAAGAAAAGGAAATGTGTAATTTCTCATGATAATAATGTTTGTACCATGACATGTTAAATCAAGTTAAGGTACTATAAGAAGAAAGGGCACTAAATAGACAATAGGAGAGTACGTTTAAATCTACTTTCACTCACCGATTATTAGACTGTGGACAAATCCCTACCCATAGCTGAGCTTCAATCCTCATTTTTGTAAAATGAAAGAGTAAAATTAATGAGATGCTCTTAAGAGAACTCTGTGGTGCCGGCATTTCAGGTATTCAGTGTTTTACACTCTGCCCTTGGAGAAGGAAAGAGGCTAGGTTCTATAGCTTTTCTTCTTTTCATAAAGGTATGAAGAGGTTTAACTTAGTCTAATTGACTACATGTATGATAGGGAAGAAACTGGGGAATATGTGTCCTCCTGACTATTACCCTGCAGAGTCTGAAGGAACCACTGCGCTATTGTAAGGTCTTGCCTTCCTTACACCGTAGTTACATAAAAAATACAAAAAGATAAACAGGAGAAACCTGAGAAGGGACATTTTTGTGATAACTCTTTAGAAAGAGGCCGCCCACACAGAAAACACATGCTGCTTCCTCACAGCCTGACCAATTTGGCATTCAGAGTACAAGCTCACAGGAGAGGGGTTGGGCCTCTCCAGGCAGGAACTGGAGTCAGAGACTTCCCCTGCTACTTGCTGGGGGAAAAAACATTAGGAATGCCTTTCAATGCCTTGCTTCCTGAACTGGCTCACAGTAGCCAGGCATCTTGGGACAATCTGGCCACAACTCAATCTCACCCCTGCAGGAATCCAGATGCACGCCAAGTACAGCAGCACGAGGGACATGCTGGATGATGAGTGGGACACCACCATGAGCCTGCATTCTCAAGCCTCTGTTACAACCCAGCAGCCAAAGCCCAGGCACACAGGTACTCTGTCTCTTGGAGACCAAATAGATCAGAGGCCTTGATAAATGCATAAGATGAGCTACCTCTGCTAGGAATGTGCAAAATGGAGGAAGGAGAAAAAATGTTTTCATGATTTACAGTGATGTGTAACTGTGTACTTTCCACAACTTAATGCCACATATACGAACTTCTGGAAATTTAAACTCAGTATATACACAAATGTTTGTTTTTCTAAAATGGTATTGCTAGCATCGTGGTTTTCAGTTGAAGGTGTGTTGCTTTCTCCACGCAGGTATACCATACAAAAGTGAAACTGTATGTACAGTTAAAGCTATATCCCTTTTTCACACCTTCCCATGAAGAACAAGTCAAGCATTGTTTTGTTTACCATCTGTGATCTGACCTGGAAATTTAAATTTGTAAAACTATATTTTTTCTAGTTTTGAACTCATGGTGTTAAGAGGGAGATTTCCAAGTAGAAAAATTGGCCCTGTTACTTTATTGTAATAATAATTTAGCATTTTGAAGTTATGAGACCTTGGTAAAGTCATGTCAACATAGGGGTTTGGTTTTATCATCTGTGAAATGAAAGGTGACTAAAGCAAATGCTTTCTAAGATCCTTTTAGCTCCTAAGTTCTGTGATTTGATAATCTAAATGGTGGCCTCGGATTCAGTTACATCCAGTCCGTATTTCTTTTTACTCTATTTACTCTATTTCTTTTTACTCAGAATTATTGAGAAGATTGAATCACATTAGAAAAATATTTAATTTTAGTTATATTTAGCCTCTACTTTATAATTTTATTTCCAGTTATTCACTCTATGACATAGGCATGATTTCTTTTTTAGTTCTATTCTATTCCATAAGTGACATATTAGAGAAGGATCTTATTTCCTGGGCCATTCAGCCAATCTAAAGCAGACATGTGACTTGAGTTCTACTGAGAAGATCTCATGTAATCATATAGTTAGGACTAGGTTCTAGGTCCTAATACTAGGTATGCTACTTACCATCTGTGTGATCTTACACAAGTTACAAATTATTTAAGTATTCTTGGTCTCACATTTTTTATATGTAAAATATTAATGACAGCAAACATTTTTATAGTGCTTATTATATGCCTACATTTTTTGAGCCATATTATACATATTAATTCATATTAACTTGAACTAATATAATAGAAGTAACAAAACCTCCCTTATGGGGTGGCTATGAGTACGAAGAATGGTAAACCATGTAACGGACTTGGTATGTCACAGACACTTCAAAAAAGTAAGATTCCTCTCAATATTTCATCCCTTGAAAATTCCTAAAATGTTCTGTTCAACGATTTTTGTCAGTCTACACCAGAAAAGTAGCCTAATTGTGTTTCCCTTTTAACCATATTCAGGTTTTCGTCACCCTTCTAAATCCAGACATACCCTTTTATAGTGTTATCTCTTTTCCCCTTTATCAAGTAACTTTCTTCTTTTTCCCTGCTAAATCTTTCCACGCATTTTCTTTTCATAGAATGATCCTCCATCCAAGACCTTCTACTATGTTTTTTTTAGGTGAATTTTTTTTTTTTTTTTAATTACCCAGTAAGTTGTAAGGGGACATTGGGGGATTTCCAGGCTCTATGATATGAAGCTAAAAGACAACAGTAGAGATGTCAGTTTCTGTAGCAACAGGATATATGTAATGAGATACAAAGTGTTTTCCTCCAGAAAATCTTTTGAAGAGTCAGTTCAGGGCTGTGGTTTTGAGTGGCTTGTGTACAACTTCATTTTTCACCTTTGACTGGGGCCAGGAACTCTCCTAAGAATTAGTGATCAGCAAAATCTGGAACAGTGTGTACAAGTAAGTTCTGCTGAGGATGAAGGGTGGAGTCAGATAAAACACTAACTGCAACATGTGGAGCCTTTTTGTAAGAAGTGGAAACTGAAACAGTAGGAATGGAGGTTACCAAGAAGTGTCTTGGAGGCAAACATCTGGAACAGTTATCTTACCTTACATGTATATCTTTAAAAAAAAAAAATCTTTTTGTGATAATACAAATATTTAGAAAATGTCACTATAGAAGTCAAATTATTTGTTAGGTAAATATCCGATACACTTTTGTTGTTAAAACTAACAGGGCAAAAATCACTCTGAGAATTTTTTAGCAATGTAGAGGATTCAGATTCAACTGAATTCTCTGGTACAATTATGAGTGGGAAATGATTATTTTTTCTTTATAATTAAAAGCAATACATTATATTCATTCATTTATTTTTTTAGATTTTTATTCTCAAGCCTCTGTTACAACCCAGCAGCCAAAGTCCAGGTACACAGGTACTCTGTCTCCTGGAGACAAATAGATCAGAGACCTTGATAAATGCATAAGATGAGCTACCTCTGCTAGGAATGTAAAAAATGGAAGAAGGAGAAAATGTTTTCATGATTTACAGTGATGTATAACTGTGTACTTTCCACAACTTAATGCCACATATATGAACATCTGGAAATTTAAACTCCATATATACACACATGTTTGTGTTTAAAAATGCCAAATAATTGAAGATATCGTAAGTAAAAGTAAAATGCGAAGTTGTGATTGATTGGGATCATGTTATTCCCATACTGAGGATATAATGTTGACTATGATATGATCCCTGCTTAAAAAGAAACTGAAAGTCTAATACAATTCTTAACTAAGCTATAAATGTACTAAGGTGTGGAAGGAGGCGCAGCTGAGAGCTTAGTTAGTTCTACCTAACTGGGTAGAGGAGATCAGGAAAGGTTTAAGAGAGTGAGTGACCATTGAGTTGATGTTCCACAAGACATGGCATCGGTGGTGAGGGTGTTTGAAAGGTGCAGTCGGCAGAGATACACATGAAAGGAAAGCCATGAAGGTTTTGCATAACTTTGTGCTCTTAGAGTACTGTAAGCAATATGCATGGCTGCGGTATAGAGGTGGACGAGGAGCTTGTCAAGTTAAGGGTGGCCTTTAGGCCATACTGAAGTATTTTAACTCTATTCAATAGTTAAAATAAGATCGGTGAGGAATTTAAACAGGGTGAAATATAATCAATTTTGTGTTTCTGGAAGACCATGTGGGCTTTAATGAAAAGGATGGATTGAAGGAGTGGATGCGCTGATGCCTAGTTTTTTCACTGGTCCAGCCACAAGATCACAAGAACTTGAAATGAGGCAATAAGGTAAGAATGAGGCAGAGGAATCAGATGCGAAAGATGATGAGGAGATAGAGTATACATTATTGGTGATTGATTACACGTGAGAAGACAAGAAAAGAAAGATTGACTGTAGGTTGACTAGGTTCTGTCAACCTACAGAATGGATGGTGTTGCCATAAACTGAGACAGAAACTATAGGAGGAATAGGAGAGGTGATGAATTCAGTTTGAGTTTAAGGGGAGGACAGACATATATTTGGAGCTGTCCAAAGACACTTGCATGTGCAGGATGTGGACTGGGGTAAGAATTCCAAGCTACGTATATGTATGAGGGAATTATTGGCATAGTAATTAAATAAGTAAAGTAAGCACTTAAATAATTAAGTAAAATAGATAGCTTGTAGCTAAAATTTATGAGAGTGAGGTCACTGAGGGAGGGAATGTAAAATGAGAAGAAAAAAGAACAAAAGACTAGAGTGGCAAGGACAGAATCATAGGGAATATCAACAACTGAGGGGCAGAAAGAACTAGAGTCCAATAAGAGCCACTGAAAATGGATAGTAGAGAGCGGCAGAAGCAGGAAGGAGAGGCATCTTGGACAGAAAGAGACAATAAATTCAAGAGTAATGGAAAGTCAATGGCAATGACGAAAACATTTTAAAAATCACAATAAATATGCAGAGGGTTTAAGTGGGAGGAAAATTAGAAATAGTTTGTTTTAACAATAAAGAGGAAAATAAAAAATGATTATTTTTGATAGCAGTGGTTTGAAAAGAAACGGATGACTAAGTAGTAGAAGAAATAATTTATTTTATCTCTTTTGCTCTCTCTTTTAAAGATATAAAGGGTAAATTCTGAAGTATGTAATACCTGTTAAGATATTGCAGGGTTGAGTGAGAGATTTTAAAACTTATTTTCTAAGATGTGGAGAACTCTGAATCAATTGTAGATAGAAAGGAAGTATGGGGAAAGAACTCACATTAGATATGGCACAGAAAGAGAGGATGAAATAATTGATGGTCCAAAATTCCTCTGGTGTGTTAGTCTAACAAAAGAATATGAAAAACTCCTTTTATTAAATAATTTAAAAAATTTAATAATAAATTCAGTTCATTTTTTTCTTCTACTCACATTCATTACAATGTCATTGAATTTTTTCAGCTTTTTAGTTTCATTTCTTCAGTTACAATACACAAGGGGGGGGACCCTCCAAAAACCTGAAATTTATTTATGAAAAATTGTGTATTTATTCCAACATGTTTAAACTTCAGTCACAAATATGCTCCATTTGATGCAATACACCTATCAAGATGCTTTTTCCACTGCTCAAAACAGTTGAACTCATCAATTTTGATGCCTTGTAGTGCTTCTGCTGTTTGTTGTTTCACCTCTTCCACATCAGCAAAACGTTTCCCTTTGAGGACTTTTTTCACTGAGGAAACAACAAAAAACAAAGTCATTGGGGACAAGATCAGGTGAATAAGGAGGGAGGCATGGGAGGGGCGGTCATGTCATTTTTGGTCAAAAGCTGCTGAACAGTCAGTGCAGTGTGGGCGGATGTGTTGTCGTAGTGGAAGAATCAGTCACCTGTTTGCCACAACTCAGGACGTTTCTTCCGCAACACAGTCTGTCACAACAACACTAGCTGGCACACTGATGCCAATGGGTTCCTAGAACACTTACCTAATGAGGGAACCCTGTACTACAAAGGGCCCACCCTCCAAAAGATAATTTCATTTTGGGGGGGTCCCCCCTTATAAATCCCTCATCTCAGAGTCAAAACATAAATCACTGCCAATTTATTCAATAGATCTTTCAAGCAAACCCTAATTACAAAACTTTATATAAGGCACTAGTAAACTCTAGTTTTGAGGTGCTTAGAGAAGTGGAAGGAATATTCTAAATCGATAGTTATAACAAAATGTCATTTAGTACTTGAGTCTACCTTGGAGGCCACATATCAATATAGGAATGGGTGAGCTACATGTGTAGTTTTGCAAATTCATAGAGGAGGTGGCATGTGATCTGGATCTATGAGACACAATCCAGGTTTTCCAGACAGCAGAATGGGGCACTGGGTGATTGTCCATAATGAAGGTCACAAGCACAAAAATCAAAGCAGGGTCAAGAACTAGCCAGGTGCACATGTCAGATATATAATATATTAAAGGTGTAAAAGTAAGAAAGACATAAATTCAGAAGAAAAGATGAGGTGCTCATTTTGGATTAGATTTTAGATTAGGGAAAGAGTAATTTTGGGAATCACCAGCAGAGTCTAATATGAGGTGAAAAGGAGGACCATTGGGCTGAGGAATGGTAAGTCTTCAAAGGCAGGAAGTTTATGAGGGGTTTTTGGGCAGACTTATCAACCTAATCCTGAATTGAACCTCACATCTTTAAGATAAAAAAAATAAGAAATACGGCATGCTAAGAAATTTCTACTAAAAAGGGATGTGCCTTGGAAAACTTTTTCTTATGGAAGCGAGGAAGCATCATTTACACTTTCAAAGGTTCATCTTGCTGATAAAGTGATATTGAACACATATTCACAACATATTTATTCATAATATAGAAGTAAAAAGTTGTAAGTGCTAAAACACTGGTGTCTTTCTATAATTCCTGATGGGACTGTCATATAAGGGTGAATATTAATGTAAGCTGTGTTGGGAGGATAGAAAAATGATTTAAAATGTCTAGCTCTGTAATCAGTCTGCTTGAGTAGGTCTATTACTTACAAGCTGTGCAAACTTAGGCAAATTAAATGTCTCCCCAGTAATTAAATTTTCTTATCCAAGTATAGGTTAAAAAATATTTGTTCTTTAGAATTATTTTTGGTAGCTTCCAATGAAATACAACTATATCTATATATATATCACACTCAGTAACTGTTATTAACAGTAGCTGTGTGTTTCTGAATAACCTGTCTAATCCTTCTAGGCTTCAGTTCCCTGCCTGTGAAATATCTACCTTATAGGGTGTTTGTAAAGTTACATGAGAACATTTCTATTAGATATTTATCTGAGTAACTCAAGAAATTTCAACAATTATTATTAATGGTAAAGTTACTTTTAACCATACTTTGAAACTCTTTGAGATATAAAATTTACCAACCTAAATTTTACTCAAGAAGAAATATATAATTAAGTTTTTAAATACTGTGAATTGAAAACTCAGTGATATTCTGGAAATAGCATGTGATCTTAGACATATTTTCTTTGTAAATAATAGGATGGATAATAACCATTTACATTTAAGGAGAATGAAAGTAGCTGTATTTGAATAAGCTTTATAAGAGAAAGAAAACTTGCATTTTCATGAACAGAGTTAAGCAGTCTCAACTCACTGAACTCAGACTCCAGTGAGGAGATTTCCTATGTGACATATGCGAGGATCAAGGAAACAAAGAGAAGTTGCTGAAAAGACAACAACTACAT
This sequence comes from Carlito syrichta, assembly GCF_000164805.1. Classification (NCBI taxonomy): domain Eukaryota; kingdom Metazoa; phylum Chordata; class Mammalia; order Primates; family Tarsiidae; genus Carlito; species Carlito syrichta. The sequence goes on from NW_007248800.1 coordinate 46,344, forward strand.
TTAAAAATATATCCAAAAGTCAAACATGGCTAGCAATGTTTCATTGTTGAAAATGTTCAAAGTAATGATCTAAAAGATCAAAGTATTTTCTGAAATATTGATATAATGCACATCACCACCTGTTTTGCCCCTCTGTGTCTCCTGATTCACAGAAAAGTATACTAAGTATGGTGTTAAGCATAATTATTTAATCCTAGCTCTGCCACTAGTTTGCAATATGCAAATTACTTAAACTTTCCATATTTCCCAGTTTTTGCCTTTCAGGGCACATTAAGAGACTATACTTGGAAATGTCTGCTTAATTTTTCACAGACCCTGGGCATGGTGGAATAGAAACTTTCCCTTACTGATATCTAATGAAGAGTAACTGGTCAAGTATGACAACTCTCTTCATCCACAAAGTTTCATATAACTACATAGGAATTTGTATTTGAGACTTGACCCTGGCATTGTATCCTTTTATAGTATGGTTATAGTAAGAGGATACAGGAAAGGGATGGTTTTTTTCTATACATATCTTATTATTCTTTGGGATGTTTATATCATTCCTTGACTTGTCCACGCCTCTTTCTAAGCATGCCTCAGGAGACAGTATTCAAGTTATCTTCCAAAAAATAAAACCACAATAAAGCCAAACCAAACTCAAGCAACCTTCAGGCAGCTAACTTTTGTGAAAATCTGTCTTATGTTAGGGTGGAGGTGGTCCCTAGAGAGAAACTTTAGTATGATTAGGAGAACTTGGAAAAAAACTCAAAGACATTACACTCACAGTTAGAAAAAACACCTAGAGGGAAAAATAACATCAAAGAAAAAGAAAAAGAAAACGTTTATAGTCTTCATCATGGAAATTTGGTTTCCTGAGAAATGTACTACTCAGGACAGGTCAGTGTTTCTCTGGTCTTCAGATAATACTAGGGGTTGTGAATATTGGAGAAAAGGAGAAAGAGAGAGAGAGAGAGAGAGAGAGAGAGAGAGAGAGAGAGAGAGAGAGAATATGAGAAAATGAATGTGAGAATTTGATAAAAGGAAGATTCTAATTTTTTAAACTGTGATTTCTTAGCAGAAGAAATCAGAAGACATACTACACTTTCTTTATATGTGCTGTAGGTAATCTCAGAAAAGATTATGTGTTTGTTCTTTTTATGGATAAAATTATTAGTGAAAAATGTTATAATCTCTAAAATCCAGGCCCTCACTTTACTGTAAGGATTTAAGTTCACTCTTCTTTTTGGTCCTTTAAGCAGAAAATCAATACCTTCATGTCCCTAATGTTATGCAAGGGAAATCAGATTTTTAAAAAAATTTTGAGTCAGAGTCTCACTCTTGTCATCCAGGGTGGAGTGCAGTGGCACACTCACAGCCACCACAGCCTCGACCTGCTGGACATAGGCAATCTTTCCATCTCAACCTTCCAAGTAGCTGGAACTATAGACACACACCACCACGCTGGGCTAGTTTTTGTGATTTATTGTAGAGATGAGGTCTCACCAAGTTGCCCAGGCTGGACTTGAACCCCTAAACCCCTGGGCTCAGGCATTCCTTTTGACCTGCTGGGTTTAGGTGATCCTTCTGCCTCAGCCTTCCAACTAGCTATAACTACAGACACCCGCCACCATGCCTGGCTAATTTTTGTGATTTATTATAGAGACAAGAGCTCACCAAGTTGCCCAGGCTGGTCAGATGTTTTTCTTCTAATCAACCTATAAAACTTAACTTTAGAAAACTCTCTGGATGTCTGTAAATTTTACATAGTTTAGGTCACACTAATATTTTATAATTTCATTTTTCATTTATTTAAACATTCAAATATTTGTTCAACCCTAAGGTGCCAGGTATTATTTTCAGTAGTGGAAATACACTTTTAGACAAGATAAACAAGATCATTGTTTTAATGGAACATGCATTTAAGAGAAAGGAGATAAACAAACAAAAGTCATGAAAATATTATTTAATAACCTTATTTTAAAAGCCACATATAATAGTGTGAGTGACATGCTAGGGACGAACTCATGGGCCTCTTCTAAAGATGCCCCATTTAAACTGAAATTAATGCAGAAGCAGAGATAGAGCTGACACAAGATACAAGACAGAGGCAAGCTTGACAGAAGTAGGACAAAATAGAAGGCCATGATGAGTAGTGCATTTGAATGAGGAAAGAATAGTTCAGAAAGGTATGAAAGAGCTAGGGAAGGTCTTAATAAAGAGACTATTGTGTGAGACTATTTTATTGTGAGTGCAATAAAGCTACTGGAAATTTTTAAGTCAGAAGTACCACAATGAAATTGACATTGTTAAGAAAGATTCATTTGGATTTGATTAATTAAAGCTATTTATGAAGGAGATGACTATTATGAGTGGATGCAATTCATATTTTAAATATATAGGTTTGTCTAGTCTGTTTTTAACATTTTTTTTCTATTAGATTGTAAATTCCAGAGGATAGTAATCATATTTTCTATTTCTATACTATCTTTACCACTTATTATTCCCTCATTTGGAAATAATATTGAGCACAAATCTCCATGCCTAGAATGTATTATGTAGAGGACCTTGTTAGAAGGAAAATACTTTATGTATCTTTAATCTTTTTGTTTTAGAAACTGACTTGATTTCTCAATGAAGTAAAACTCACAAGTCACAGAATAGATCAGTGTGTTTAAGGGTTTTACTCTCCTTTGTTTCATTTTTGTCACAATGCTGGATGCTACTTGCATCTAATTAAGACTCTACCCTGTCAGACATCTCAAGTCATTCAGACCCAGATAGGTGACATCACTAGGTGATGGGATAACCCTTGACTTACTACAGTGAATATTCTACAATTACAAATCGAACTTAAGGGAATGGGCACAAGTAAAAGACGCTGTTCACACCTTTTAAAATTATTAATTATCTAATGTTAAATTATTTAAAAACTGAAATAGTTTAAGGCAACAACCCCTTCGGATCCCCTCCCACTGTGGGAGTTTTTCTGTCCTCTTTATAAATCCTGCTTAAAAAAAACCTTGAGATAGTTTAGATCCATCCTAGAGAAATTGATGATCATATTTATTTGCTATCTATTTTGATGAGATGTAAGTCAAATAAGTAAGCAAACAGCATCCTTCCATATGAGGGATTTGTTTTTTAACCAAAAGCCTCAAAGAGAAATGGTGAAATGAAATGAACATTCCTTATTATTGATATGCAATTTGCCATTTAGATGAAGCATAGGTGGAACTCGGGGGGTGGTGGGGAGCATTTTGCAAAAGCAACAATAAATTAATTTTATCTTTTCCTTGATGATGTGAAAAGGTTTTTCTTGTTAAAGTTCTGAGACTTTCAGGCTCTATTTCAGCATTTTCATGAGTCTTTCATAATTAGAATTTTGACAAACAGAAGGTTATACAAACAACTGTATGAAAATAATTGTAATGCATAATATAATTCACTGCCAAGTAGGACTTCTGGGGGGAGGGCGAACAGAGATGATTGAAGCTTACAAAAGAATCTAGCTGTTTTCTAGCGCTGGTTACCGTTGTCCTGCATGGTTTATTTCTGTCTAGAATCAATCGCTCTCACTTGCTTGTTGCTGACTTAGATCTAAGACGAAGAAAAAGTCAAATCCTGCTTTTTCTTTTGTTCCCTGCAGAGCATGGGGCTCCCTCTTCAGCTTGGCGTCCAGCTGCCCTGACCTTACTGACTTTGTGCTTGGTGCTGCTGATAGGGCTGGCGATCCTGGGGTTTGTGTGTAAGTCCACTCTGACTGGGGGGAGGGTTCTAGTTCCAGGGTTTGTCAAGGATGAGAAAAACTTGTTATAGACTTTTTAACTTTAATTCTGGAAAATTCTGTGTACCTTTTTCTAATGCCAACTATTTAAATGATAAGTAGAAGAAACATTAAAATCTGGTAATCACTTGCCAACTAGAATTAAGCATTTTGTTTGAGATAAGGATTTTGTTTGTTTATATGCCAATATGTAAAAAAAAAAGTCATAATTTTAAAAATGCATGCTTCAACTCTTTTTAATTCCAAAATTAGTCGAGTGGCAGAGATTTTTGCTCTCAGTATGTATGGACTAGTGCAGAAGGAAAAGACTTTATTTATACACCACACTATTGATAGAGAGTAGTTAAGCTGCTTAATCATTATGATATTTTTCAAAAAGGCCAGAAAGTTATAGAGTCATTTACAAAAACTAGTGAAAATCAAGCAAAAAAGAATGGGCCGGGCACAGTGGCTCAGCCTGTAATCACAGCACTTTGGGAGGCTGAGGTGAGAGGACTGCCTGAGCCCAGGGGTTCAAGACCAGCCTGGGCAACTTGGTGAGACCTCATCTCTAAAATAAATTAAAAAAAAAAAAACTGGGTGTGGTAGCACGTTCCTGTAGTTCCAGCTACTTGGAAGGCTGAGGCGGAAGGATCGCCAAAGTCCAGCAGGTCGAGACTGTGGTGGCCATGGATGCAACACTGCACACCAGACTGGGCGACAGAGACTCCTACTCAAAAAAAAAAAAAAAAAAAGTATGTCTAAAAGTCTCAATTTCCAACCAGTAAGGATACATTTTCAAGTTTAGAAAAGGAAGTGAGTATATTTACCTTATCATTTTAGATGATTGAGAGACTACAGTTTGAGATACTACAGTAATGCTTTCTGAACAGTTGAAGAAGGTGATTCAAGACAAAAAAGAGCAAGATTTAATGTCAAAAATTGATTTTTTAATGGAAAAATTTAAAACTTCTAGTTGTGAACTTAAAACTGAAATTCAATAAACAATTTTGATTGTTTCCTCCTGATCGTAAGGTTTTTATTTCATTTTTCTGTAACTATTGTTTTGCAATCACCATTTTTCTCAGGAATATAAAGCAACCCTTTTGATTCATGAGGGATTTTTCTACTTATGTTTCGAAACACAGCATTCAAATCTAAAGGTTGAAATTTTCTAGTCAACAGATGTTAGAACATTTACTTATTCTCTCTGATCCTAATTGTAAATTTATCTAAAAAGTATAGAAATGAAAATAAGATTATTTCAATAACTGAATGACTAACAATATGGTATTGTCAATACTCAACATGATGATCAATTAACAAATAAATTTGTGGTTATAGGTTGAATAATTGAGACCTAAAAATATTTGGTAAGCAGTAAATATAGTTTGGGAATTTATTCTTGAAATTAGAAACTGCTATTATGATGACTTCATCTTTTTCGAAAGACTTGAAGAAATTAATTTGCCCAAAGTGATACAATTTATTATACATGTACTGAAGTACAAACTTGAATATAGGCAATATGAGACCTCAGAGCCTGAGATACTAAACAACATACTGCTTTGTTTTCCCCACATGCAAAAATAAAAATAGAAATGCAGGCATAAGTTGCCCAGTCTGACCTGGTCACTTGCATTAGTTTTTCAGTACTACCAGCTCTCCAATAGTCAGCAAGACAGCATCTCCCAAAAGGAAGAAAGACTGGGGAATTTCTCCCAACAGGTGCAATCTCTACAAGCCCAGAATAGGAAGCTTGCAAAAACTCTGCAGCATGTGGCTGAAAAACTCTGTCGTGAACTCTATAACAAAACTGGAGGTAAGTATGTGCTGATCACTCTACTCCCAGCCTATCACGCAATATAGAACTGAATTTCTCATCAGTGTAACTGGGAGCTGTGTGTTACTTAATCAGTAATCTGGCAAACTGAATAAAGAGTTTGGACTTTAAGATCATGGCCACAGCCGGGCTCGGTGGCTCAGCCTGTAATCCCGTGCCTTTGGGAGGCTGAGGTGAGTGGATTGCCTGAGCCCGCGGGTTCGAGACCCGCCTGCGTAGCGAGACCTCATCTCTACAATAAATCAAAAAATCAGCCGGGCATGGTAGCTCATGCCTGTAATTCTGGCTACTCGGAAGGCTGAGGCGGAAGGATCGCCGGAGCCTGGAAGGTTGAGGCTGCAGTGGCGGCCACTGCACTCCAGTCTGGGTGACAGAGTGAGACTCCAACTCAAAAAAAAAAAAGATGATGGCCACTTAATGGGATCATGCTGTTCATATGCACCTGTGTTATAACACGTGAAGGAATTCTTCAAATGCAGACCTTTAAAACAACAAAAACAGTTAACCCTAGAATAACCAACATAATACCACAAGCAAATAAAATACAGAGTTAGGTCTCAATTTCCTTTGGCACATGTGTTTACAAATTCTTCCCTAAAAGAAGTTAACAAACTCATAACTATACTTCTCAAATTTTAAGACTAATACAGAGTTTGACTTAAACGTGCTGATAAACTGAATCAAACTCAAGTTTTTAAATTTGGTATAACTAGGATGAGTATAAAAAATGTGCATTTAAATAAAGATCACAGATGATGACAATGCTAATAGTTAGTAAACCACACTTTGGTAAATAGACTAGTGGATAATTCTAGGAGCATCACTTCAGCCCGTGTGTGTGTGTGTGTGTGTGTGTGTGTGTGTGTGTGTGTGTGTGTGTGTCTTACTATTATCCTGTCCTTTTTAAGTTTTATAATGATCCACTTTATTCAAGTCAGCCCTCTCTTCTGCTATTTGTTGAGAATACATAGGAAACAGCATGCACTTTCAGGTTTCCATTATTTATATATTTTTTGGGAAATCTAAAGAAGCACAAAGTCCTATAGTCATCTATAGACCCACCACTTCCCATCCTAAGCAGACACCCTGATTCATAGTTACCCAGAAAATAGTATTAATAGGCACAGTTTCACTTCTCAGGTGATTTTTCCCACATGGTTAATGATCTCACTGGTCATAATTTCCTTTTCTTATTTTATTGACAACCCAGTGTGCATACTTTTCTCTGTTGGATGCCTTATTTTAAAAAAGATAATCCATTACTTGAGAGGCTAAGCCTGGAGGATCACTTGAACCATGAGGTTCAAGACCAGCCTGGGAAACATAGCAAGATCCTATTGCCAAAATCATCATCATCATCATCATCATCTAAAAAGATAATACAGGTTTTTCTGAAACCAATAGTCTCTAGAATTTTCATTTAGTTATCCAAAAAACAAAAAATGCTTTGCAAAGAAATTGCATTTAAGTATAAAATCTACATGAAGATGTATTGATGTTTCTTATTCACATAAAAACATTCTCATATATTTTGATTAGATATTAGTTCTCAGTTTTACTCTGCTACTTTTCATTTCTTACCTTCTTCTCATTCATTATTCATCCATTAATTTATTCATCTACTCAGTTATTATTTATCTATCCATTTAGCTAGTATTACTATTATTATGTTTCTAATATTTATTGACTGTCTACTGATGCATACATACCTTACAAAGCACAGGATTTCTGGTCTTATGGACCACTTACTCTATCATGGCAGTAGCAAGAAATATATTTAAAAACATAAAACATGATGAGGCCAGACACAGTGTCTCATGCCTATAATCTCAGCACTTTGGGAGGCTGAAGCAGGGGGAATGTTTGAGGCCAGGAGTTCAAAACCAGCCTGGGCAACATAGCAAGACCCTGTCTCTACAAAAAATGTTTTAAAAAATTAACCGAGTGTAGTGACACGCACCTGTAGACCCAGCTGTTTGGAAGACTGAGGCAGGAGGATCACTTTAGCACAGGAATTCAAGGCACAGAGAACTGTGATAGTGCTTCTGCGCTGGGCGAGACCCTGTTTCAAACAAACAAATCAAAAAATGCCTTTGTCCATTTGTGATGCTGTAAAGGAATACATGAGGCTGGTTAATTTATAAAGAAAAAATTTTATTTGGTGCACAATTCTACAGGCTGTGCAAGAAGCATAGTGCCAGTATCTACTCTGGTGAGTGCCTCAGGATGTTTCGATTCATGGTGGAAGTTGAATGGAAGCTGGTGTGACACACGGCAAGAGAAGAGGCAAAAGAGAGGGGAGAGAGGTGCCAGATTCTTTTTAACAATCAGTTCTTGAGGGAACTAATAGCATGAGAATGCATTACCACAAGGACAGCACCAAGCCATTCATTAGTGATCTGTTTCCATGACCCAAGCACCTCCCATTAAGTCCCTTCTCCAACACTGGACATCAAATTTCAATGTGAGATTAGAGGGGACAAATATTCATACTTTATCAACCCACATGTCCCAGTTCATCCAAAACTTTTCTAATTTTAGTACTAAAAGTCTTATATGCGGGGAACCCTAGATGGTAGACATATAAGGCCAACAACATTTATATCACTATACCATATGCATAAATCGGTATTTTATAGCATAAGAGAGGTTAATCAATGTTATGAGAAATAAAGGTAGAAAAGGAAAGGAGGACAAGGAACTCAGGGATGGTATGTTGCTCTTTTAAATAAAGATGTCAACTTTAGTTAAGATGATTATATAGGGGCCACAAAGGCTTAAAATGTTGATGTAGTTAGATATGTAAATATATGAAGGAAGAATAAACTAGACAAGAAAACAGGAAAAAAACTAAACAGGAAATGAAAGAAGCTTAAAATGTGAATATACTAGTGAGTGAGAATATATGATACCCAGTTCTTTGTTTCTGTGATAGATCACTCATATTATAGACTCTAAGTCCATCCAAGTTGCGGAACTTGAACAATTATCATAATACTATAAGTAAGGGACTGGCAGTAGTGGGAAACTGCCAAGGGAGAAAGAGGGGTCACACCTCATCAACAAGGTTACCTGCATAATGAGCATTTGTATACTTAATCCTGAATTGTATCTTACATTAAAAAAGCTTAAAAACCAACAAAGTGAAGATATTTGCATATTCAAGAAATAATTAAAAGTTCATGTGCCTGTGGCAGAGTGGAGGAGTGAAACACTAGTAGGAGATGAGTAGAGATGACGGATAGCATTAAGGAACATTGTAAAGAATCAGGCTTCTGTTTTGAGTAAATGAGTTTTCGTTATAGGGTCTTGAGCAGAGAATATGCATGATCTGGCATGAGTTTTTAAAGGCTTACTTTACAATTATGTTGAAATTAGACTGGAAGAGAAAAGAATAGCAAGAGAGAAATCAGGTGAGAGATGGCTGTCAAGATATGTCTAGGAGAAAGAGGATGGTGCCTCAAACTAGGATATAGTCAGAGGAAATGATTGCATGATGGAATAAAATGCATTGTGTGAGAAATAAAAATTCAAAGATATCACCAGAACTTTGAGGAAAAGCAACTAGAAGCATGAAGATATGATCAAGTGAAATGGGGAAGAATTCTACAGTAATAAGGGAAAAGTTAGGAACCAGGAATGCTGTTTGAAAGTTAAATATATGAGAAAAGAAGCATGGGCTAGATATACAAACTGATTTATATTCCTTGTATTCAAAGCACAGAAGAAATAAAAGAGAAAAAGAAACAGGAATGACTATGAGAAGAAATAGATTATCAGGCATTTTTTTTTTCGCTGACACATTTTCATGTATTTATGAAACTAAATGTCCTTCCTAGGGATATTGACCTTGGTAATGTGAATATTATTGCTCTATTGATCCTGAACAGCTGTAAACATTTTTAGCACTATACCATATACATAAATTCGTATTTAATGGGTAAAGTGAGTCCACAGAAAGTGTACCTATTCAGCTTAAGAATTCATTGGTATTTATAATTTCTCAAGTTTTATATGCCATAAACAAAACATTTGAGGACAGCCCATTTTCAGCCCACACATTTATCTGGCCAAAAATGTGTATTTTCTCCATACATGCACACACACACACACACACACACACACACACACACACACACACACACCGTATATGTGTGTGTATCTCTGGAGAAATGAATTTCTTCTGACTTTTATTCATTTTTCTCCAATTGTTCACATAATAGTATATTAAATATTTAGGAAAAGTTTTGACAATAAAGTGATGTTTCTACCACTGTCTCTAGCCACTGAATATCTCTACATGTTTTACATAAGGCTCCCAGACTTTTGTCTTGCATCTTTAATATTAATTGTACCTTGCTTCCTCTTATACATTCATTGAAAATTTCACTCTTTTTTAGCTCCGGAATATCGAATACATTTATTGTTTCTGTTATATACATATTGTAAAAGATCAAAACGAAAATCCCAAAAGTCAAACCTCACTGTCTCATTCACAAAGAATAAAGGCTATGGAATCTCAAGGAAAACAAATATTTATAATTAAGATAGTCTGAAGATAAAGGGAAAATTATGGATGAGCCAAAGCTGAAACAGTTTGAAAGAGCAACAGTTAAAAAATTTCGCTTTTCATCAATTCCCAAATAAATGTGGGACTAATTTTTACACAGTGCACACAGAGGATCGCTTTGCATATGTGAAGATTGGAGGTATTTAAGAACACATGGCAGTTGAAAGAGAAATGAAGTATTAATAATATTGTGCCAAAATTTCAATTAATCGTGACTGAAATCAGAGCAGACATTACAGGGAAACAAGATTCTCCTTGCTGAACCCATATGTAGCTTCACCGTCTTTTGTGGCACAGTACTCCAAGAAGGCATGACCAGTCTAAGTTGTCATAACAACAGTGAAAAGCATTCATTGAATACTTTGTAATATGTGTAAGTTGGTGCACTCATTGCACTATGTTTTATTTATTTATTCTTTACAGCAATCCTTTTAGGTAAGCATCATTTCCATCCTTGTTCTATGTTTTAAGAAGTCCGAAACGCTCTTTATTTGTGCCTGAGTCTATCCAGGTTTGTCATATTCCTTCTGGCAAAATTCTGGGGCAAGCAGAACTGTCTGAGAGCATGCAACAGATTTTGAGCTCCACAGCACCACGGGAATGTCATAATCTGACAAGAATAACCTCCTAAGTTATATATTTATTTAAAAATTTGTTTTACCTTATAAAGTATTTTACACTTACAAGGAAATACAAACAATAATATAATACCCGTATATTGATCACTCCGATTTTAACTAGATTGTCTTTAAAATAGAGAAATCATTATGGATATGACTGATGTTCCCACCATACCACAAACCCACAGGGATTCAATTACAGGTTCCTAACTCTAAAAGACCCAAGGTTGTGTATTCACATAGTTGCTAAAATCATGACTCTTAGGGCCTAATTCCTGTATTTTCAACTACTACTCACATGATACATCTCATTCTAGGCCTGCGCACTTATTTCTCTGGCTTGAATATCCATCTTAATTTCTAATACATGGAGATTTATCATCTTAATTTCATGCTTGTCTCAATATTTTTTCTTAAGATTTTATTTATTCTTGTTTAAGGTAAGGAAAAACTCTATATCATATTGGTGTACATTGTATTTTTGAAATATTCTTTTATTATAAAAGAATTTTGAGGAAGAATATTATCGAACTTTTTATTGTTTCTTGAACACAATATGAGTTTCTGAACATATGAACAGCTTTATAAAATTAAATATTCTCCTCATGTGCTGAGTTTTATAATCAAGTGGCAAGGAAACTCCAATCACTTATTACTAGGTTCCATATTCCATGTAAACAGTTAGTGTCTCTTTTAATTGATACTGTGTACTCAGCATCAGTTATACTTCTTGGCATTTAGTAGGTGCTCAGTAAATATGTGTAGTTTTCATTGCCTGGGCAATTAATTATACAAAGGAAATAAAGTCAATTCTTTTTTTGTGATATCAAATATTATATAATTTCAAGAGAAAAAGCACGACAAACCTGGGTAGAAAGTAACTTAATTTTCTCCCCAAGGACACAGGTGCAGCCCTTGTCCAGAAAAATGGAAGTGGCATGGAGACAAATGCTACCAGTTCTATAAAGACAGTAAAAGTTGGCAAGGCTGTGAATATTTCTGCTTTGCTGAGAACTCTACCATGCTGAAGATAAGCACACAAGAAGTGCTGGTAAGATCCCGAGACTTTTCAATGTTTGAAGGATTACAAAAAAGAAATCATAAAAGAGCTAGACAGGAAAATTCTAAGGATCAAGGATATTGGTCCAAAGACTTTTCCACTTATTGCAATCAGGACTTACGTCTTATTACTTTGAATGATGTCCTGCAGTAGATAAAAGGAATTGTGTTCTCCACAAATACCCACCCTCAAAAATCGGAGAAATAGCTCTTCAAACTTCCTTCTCAATCAGGAAGCAAATGTAGAATATTTTAATGTTTTTGTTTTGGATAGAAAAACAATAGCATGAATATAATGTCAGAAAAATGAAAATAGCATTGCCTCTCTTCCATTCTAAAAAATAACAAAGCTAAATTAAGTGAAAAATATTTAATTAAATCATTACCATAATTTGCAAATATATATCTTACCTTCCAGAAGTTTACAGCCTAATATAGACTGGTCAAGGTAAATGTGAGACTAAAACTACAAATTGACATGCATTGAGTAAGTATATGCAATTGGAATACATTATTAATATTTAGTGATTATCCCCCCTTCTCTCATTTTTATTACTGGTTTTGAATTTAATTCCTCAAATGAGGTGACTAGTAATTATTTATCATTGTTTCTCTGGAATTTAACTGAAGTCTTGATGCAGAATAAGTTATCAATGCAAGGTTATTTAATTGAATTAAATGGTCATCTCACCATATCAAACTCTTAACATCATCCTAGGTACACCTTAATTTCTACCCACTTCCTGAATTCTGTGATGAAAGAAACTCTGCAATCTCTCTCATCTATTAAAATAATATTTTTTTATCCTTTGCCGATGGCTCATTTTGGCATACAGAGAGGTGATTTCTATGACTAAGGCAATGTCCCCTGGCATAAACCTTTCTTATACCCTTTGTTTCTTCTGCCTCCAGCACATACTGAGGACTCAGGTATAATTGAGCTATATTATATGAAATTATAGTACATTTTGTTATGAAAGCCATATAATTGTTTTCTGTCTTGAACTTTATATATTTATATAAATTTAAATAATTTTTGTGTGATTTATTTTTCAGAACTTTGAATTTGAAGGGTCCCCTAGCTAATTAAAATCAATAGTTTCAGCTACAGTTATTTTCACATGTCTACTCTATAACTATTGCCTGGTAATAGTTTGATTTATATTTTCAATAATCTCTCATTAAATCAATAGATTTCATTAATTATCTGAGGTGTTGAGGAAATAACAATAAAAAAGTGTATGTCCTTGAGGAATTCATATACAATGAAAAATAAAGACATAAAAATAGATAATTATAATACAATTTTTAGGTAATTTATATGTTAAAGACAGTGCAGAGTAAGACTAGAGAGAAGTATGTAAATACCTTTTAATGGGAATATATGTTCAATATGGATATTAGAAGAGGGATCATTATGTATATGATTATATATGTGTGTACATATATATTTGTATATACAAATTAAAAAATTTCTCTTCCTACTGCCATAAATCATCCTTACAAATTCTTCTTTTACTTTTTTTTCTTTTCCCAGGCATTTGTAAAGGTTACTATCTCATTTTTGCACTTTTCCCTCCAGTATTCTTCACTTGCTCAGAATCACTTCATATCTTTATGTAATCCTTTCTCCCATATTTTTATGTCAATCTTAGCATTTAATTATTTGCTTTAAAAATAATGGGTTATGTATAAATCTTGATTGATGTGATTTCTGGTTTCAGAATATTGATAAATAATTTCATATTTACTAAGATAAAATAAGTTATTTAACCTGGACACATTTCCAACAGACCTCAGACAGATGCCATTTTACTTAAGTGTACCATTATCTGGGTGAGGCAGGACTCATGTACTTGTATAAAATGTGCTGGCTGCCCCATACTTCTCTGTATGTATATGTAATATCACCTTTCAAGCTAAAGATTTTTCTTGTGTGCCTTTTACAGGAGTTTGCCATGCCTCAGAGCTACTCTGAGTTTTTCTACTCTTATTGGACAGGGCTCTCCCGCAGTGGCAATGACAAGACTTGGCTGTGGATGGATGGATCCCCTTACTCCTTTGAACTGTAAGCCCTCAGAACATTTTATGCAAAAGGCATTTAATAAAGAGATTTTGCTTGAGTGATAGAGATCAACAATTTCGTTCAGTAAGCATTAGCCAAACTACTGTGTTGTACTGAATACTGTGTTTGCAGGAGGATGTCCAAAGATGTTTGAATCACAGTGTTTACTCTTGAACAGCTTATACACCAGTGAAAGAGACAGATATATAGTGTTAGTAAAATATCAAGGACAGTTCTCTTGCCACTTTCAGAAATGTGTGTCTGGGATCCGCTGTGAATGAGAGAAGGAAAAGAGAGAGAGAGAGAGAGAGAATAGATGTTTTATGGATGAGTAAACTGAGAGAGTGAGAGAGAGAGAGAGAGAGAGAGAGAGAGAGAGAAAGAGAGAGAGAGAATAGACAGATGTTTTATGGATGAGTAAACTGAAGCCCAGGAGTCCAGGCTGTAATGGTGGTGGTTGTCTAAATTCACACAACTTGTCAATACCCAGATATAGGATAAAATCTCTGATCTCTGGGTTTTCTGTGAGTGAAATAGGGAGAACATCTTTAAAAATATCTCTGAGAATACACTTGCTAACAATATAGCCAGTAACATTATAAAACACTAGCTTTATTTTTGGAGTGGGCATTTAGATTGGAGTACGTGTGGTATTCCTTGAAATAGAAAAATACATTACATGTAAAGACTCCTATGTACTTTCCGGTACTTAAGATTTCATTTTAGAGATAAACTGTGATTAAATTAACATTTTCCCTCGTTTTTAAGGTTTGATATTATAATAGACGTCACCACCCCAAGAAGCAGGGACTGTGTGACGATTCTCAACGGAAAGGCTTTCTCAAAGGACTGCCGAGAGTTGAGGCGGTGTGCCTGTGAAAGGAGGGCAGCAATCGTGAATCCAGAAAGCCTCCTTTCCTCCCTGAACCATTTGGTGGAGGTGATCCACTCTCCAGTTTCAACTACCAATAACAAAGCTGAGACACGTGAGGCCAATGCAAGAGGTATTTGAGACACTGGCAGTTGGAAAATAATCAGGAAAGACTATCTCTCTGCCTAGTAAAAAAAAGAAGATGGGTTTTCTTGATTCCTGTTCCGAATCACCAGCATTTCTGAGCTTGGGCCATGTGCATCTTTACCAGTCACAAGAAGTCCTATTTACATACCACCAACCGGCCCCAGAAATGAATAATGTTATAATCTATCTTTTCGAAGTGGAGATAACTTTCTAGTTTTCTTTCTTCTCAGCATCTAATATCACATCTTCCAGTTTCATTGTCTTTCTTATACTCAGGGAAGTGAGAAACTTTTTGAAATAGACAAAATAAATGGAAGTAACATCCTTTGCCCCAACGATCAAATAGTCCATGAAAAATGAGCAGTTTCTCTAGTAATCAGGAGAAATCATTCCCAAGATCATGCAACCAAATGCACAAGGAATTCTTTTTGTTTGTTTCCGTTTATACTATTCCCTTTCCAATGTCTCAATAAAGACCCCATTTATTTTGTCTATGGCCTGCTTCCCAACTGGAATGTCTCTAGTTATGAGAATCACAATGTTTTATACCTCCCTGTGTCCACTGAGATTCCAATAATTGTCTGCTTTCCATTGGAATTTATCTCAGCAAAGAAATAGTCTCAACTCAGCTTTATATTAGAATTGCTATCCCTGATACTCCCTTCAGAAAAATTGAAGACCAGAGAAAAATGTCAGTCTCTGTATGTACACCTGTAATAGCCTGGTTTGGGTTTCTATTTTCTTTTTTTTTTTTTTTGAGTTAGAGTTTCACTCTGTCGCCCAGGCTGGAGTGCAGTGGCACGCTCACAGTCACCCCAGTGTTGACCTGTTGGGCTTTCCAAGAAGCCGAAACAACAGGCAGTGAGCTACCATGCTTGGCTAATTTTGTATTTATTGTAGAGATGAGGGCTCACCAAGTTGCCTGGGCTGGTCTCGAACCCACAGGCTCAGGCAATCCACTCACCTCGTCCTCCCAAAGTGCTGGGATTACAGGTTGAGCCACCGAGACCGGCTTTGGTTCCTATTTTCTTACATTTGATCCATATTTATACCTTACAGGTACTGAATATTTAATAATAATAATAAGTGTAAAAACTGTGAAGTGTGTGAATTTGGAACAGATTTGGGATTTGGGGAAAATTCGGTATGGAAATGCTTTTCAAAATATGATAGCAATCATTGAATTGATTGTGGCTTACTGAGAGTTTTTGGGGACTCTACAAGAATATTGATTATGTGATTATTTGGGAAGAATAAGTCTTTGAAATATATGTTACTTTCAAGAGGATGATTTTAACACTTTCATAAAATGAACTATTTTGAGGAAGGCTTATGGCATCAATGCGTGGTTGATGAGTAAATTGAATTGCAGCTGGACACATGATTTCCAGTCAGGTCATGAAAAATGAAAGAGAGATAGTTACATCTGCCTAATTGGCTTCTTGGTGAGGCACTTCTTTCTCAAGATGACTACATACACAAATATAACAGGGATTATTGCAAGTAACAACTTCATAACCATTGGTGTTACTGGTTTATAGATAAATCAATTTTAGGGTTTCAACACTAGAAAGGTTAATATGCCAAAAGTCTTTGTTTTTCAACAGAAGAAACTGAGTTGCCTCAGTTTTATTGTTAGTAAACATCTATCTCACACTGAAATGACATAAAGTATCAATCATATAAGAAAAAGAACACTTGTGTTCATTTTCATAAGACTTCATTTCATAAGGTTGGCGCTTAACAAAGAGTAGTTGCAGGTTCTTCCTCAAGAAATTTCCTTTCAGTTTTCTGTTGATTAGTTAAAAAATGTCTTAGCCTCTGAACAAATTCTGTCGATTTATTGTGTCATGCAGAGAGAACTGCATTTGTGGTTCAAACATGTGGGTTTTAGATCTCTTATTCTGACTTACTTATTGGGCAAGTCACTTTTCTTCACAGAGTTTATTTCATCAAGTATGAAGTGGAGATATTTACAATTTCTTCATAATGTTACTGTAAGTTGAAATCAAGTAAATGTGAAATGAGTTTCATAATCTGAATTTCAATATAAACTGTAAGGAGAATCAAGAAAATATTGAAAAAAGGATTTAGTGATTCATTTGAAATATAAGGAAATACAAATGTGCATAAACAAACTTTTTTGGAGATCTGTATTTGTGAACTAATTGTAGGGGAGTGCCGACATTGGGGAGCTAAGGATATTACTACTGAATATCTTCTATGATGAGTGCAATGCTTTGGTTTCTTTTCAGATCACATATATTGTAAATTGTTTACCTTTTACTATGTATGTCGAGTGTAGATGTTCCATTAAAGTAGTTAATATGCTATGTACACAACAACAAATGAGGATTAAGCCTGTGGTTAAACAATTGTTATTTAAGCCTTGCTGCTGCAAAAAGAAAATGTGGTTAATAAAAGAAATCCAAATGACTTTGTAAAATAGAGATATGGCGCTCATTTAAGTCTTGACTCCTAGAATACTGTGTAGCTGCAGTCTAATCCAGAGACTGCTGACATTTAAATGTCATTGCTTTGAACAGTCTAGCTGCCCGGAGAGTGAATGTTGAATGCTGTTCCCACTCCGAATCTGACACCTAAGGGAAGGTGTCACTTCAGATGGTGAGGAGAAAAAAAATAGCATATGTTTATTTGATATACTTTCTTTTTTTGAGCTTATTCCTCTTCATCTTTGTTCTCAATTCTCTTTTCAGTATAACAAATATCATAATACTGATCACAGTATGAAGAAACATTTCCAAACAAAAAAAGCATGACATAACATTACCTTCACACACTTTTTTTTTCAATTTTAAGAAAAGGAATTAATCATAAAATTAAATTCTAAAATCTGATTTGCTGAGAACAACATTCAGTTGAGAAACAGAGAGGAGAACAATATAACTTTGTTTTACAGCACGAGAAGACTTTTTCTCTTCTACCTCTTGTTTGTGTAGGTAGCTCTGAAGAAAGTGCAGAGAAAGTTAGACAAGGAGTAGGGCCTTTCCTGGTAGAGTCGAGTTCCCCAGGGCACACAATGAGCTATTTCTTTTCCTGAGGATATTGAACCAGCTCTCAGGATTTATCAACAGGAAACAGGTCATGAGTTCCCTAACAGCAGGAAGTGTGAGGAGGTTAATGGGGAACTTTTATTTTGGGGATGCAAGCAGAGTATGAACTAAGCAGAAGAGTCTAGTAAATTGTCTCAGAGCCAACCTTATATTTGGGAGTCAAATCCTCTTTAGAGGGATTCTTGTAGTTTTTGAAGACTACAAACAGCGGCATAATCTGATTTAAAATGAGGCATGACTTTTGTACAAGGTTCATTGTATTAATAGATTTTTAGACTCTAATAATAATATGTTATTATTCTATCGATATTATTTGAATGTTTTTCTTTTTACACATTTAATGTAATTTAACCATATGATGTAATAAAGCCTCTTAACATTTGTAAGAGTTGTTTTTTCCCCCTCTTCTCTTTTTCATTTTTTAAAACTAACTTGAAACTTAATGAAATTGATCAAAGATACCGGATTCATTATTGATAAAACTGGGATATGAAACTGGTTTTTCCAATGATTACTGTTTTTAAAAAGCCTTGGTACCATCAACCAAAAGCAATTTGATGCAGAGAAGAATCTCCCGCCTATAATATTTGTGTGGAAAGCAGTAATGCTGCTGAGGAAATCTGTAGGAGCTTCTGTAGGCTGCACTGCTGATAAAATTCTAATTTGTAAATACTACATATTATACTGGCAGGATGACATCAGCTAAAGGATGTTTGCCTCTTGTTTCATTGTACTTTTTCTATAATAATTATAAATGCTTCCTATCCTTTCTCTAAACATAGCTCCAAGACAATATTTTGAGGAATCTTGAAGACAAACAGTCTTTACTTTTGTAAAAGCTGCTATTGTTTCTCTTTTATTCCAGGTTATTATATTCAGCTGCTGGCTGTCAGTTGTGAAAACTAAAGACAGGAGGGAATTTATACTGTGTTTTCCCTGCTATCCTCCTTTTCCAGGTTCAGCAGAAAACTAGAGGAAAGTCTCTTTTATTTAAACTCCCACCATTTAAACTCCATGTCGAGGGTAAATAAAAGCAAAACATGCTCTTTCAAATCTTAAGGCCCTTACCTAAGGTAAAGGGACCTTTTGGTAAAAAGACTTTTAGTTTTATTTAAATGATTTCCACTGTTTCAGTGCATTAGGGTTTATTTTTACTTATTTAGGTGACGCCTTCATTCTTAGGAAGATGATAACGTAATATATCTCAGCTACTCCTTTTGAGAAATGAAGGATTAAATAAAATGTTAAATTTAGTAAATATCAGTTGAGAACTTACTATGTGGTAAGGTGGGGTTCTAGAGATGTGAGTAGTAAAAAGTAATATAATAATAATTATGGAAACTTTTCTTCCTATAGCTCACAAGTTACTTTGAAATTAACTGTCTCCTGGGAACAAGATAGGCTCTTCAAGGAGCCTGCAGACTTAGGGAAGTGGTTGTCTACAGATTTATTTGAGGAGGATTCATAACTTTAAAACAGATATTCTCTTCATAGAGTGGCTGATCTGTTACCCATACTTTAATAATCAATATTCCTGCAGCATGGGCAGGAAAAGGTATCATTTTTAGCTGGAATACACAGATAAATTTGATGCTTAGAAATGACTGATAGCCGTGCTCAGTGGCTCAGCCTGTAATCCTACGCTTTGGGAGGCTGAGGTGAGTGGATTGCCTGAGCCCGCGGGTTCGAGATCTGCCTGGGCAACTTGGCGAGACCTCATCTCTACAATAAAA
The DNA here is from genome assembly GCF_000164805.1 of Carlito syrichta. Classification (NCBI taxonomy): domain Eukaryota; kingdom Metazoa; phylum Chordata; class Mammalia; order Primates; family Tarsiidae; genus Carlito; species Carlito syrichta. Next base: position 66,074 of record NW_007248800.1, read on the forward strand.
ATAAAAAATTAGCTGGCCGTGGTTGCGTGTAGTTCCCGCTACTCGGAAGGCTGAGGCGGAAGGATCACCGGAGCCCAGTAGGTCGAGGCTGCGGTGGCCGGGAGTGTCCACTGCCCTCCAGTATGGGCGACAGAGTGAAACTCTGACTCAAAAAAAAAAAAAAAAAAAAAAGAAATGACTGATGATGTGCTCCAGGTATAGCAAACACTGATAGAATATTCAATTGTGTGCAAGACACTATTATATCTACTATATATGTTTATGATAGAATCCTTAAACAATATTTTCAAGTAAGTTTTATAATTGTTTTACAATGAGGAAATTAAGGCATTAAAAGTGCTGGAATGTTAACTTTGGGTCCAGACCATGAGCCCTATGATGTGTGATGAGATGGTCTAGGAGAAGGAGGATTGGAGCTCACTGTTGTTCTTTCCTGGAGGACACACTGATATCAACATCCTGACTGTTTCTTCCACTTATGTGAAATTCTCATAGATCACCTCTATGATAGAATTATGCAGTTCTAAAAAGAGCATTTCTGACAGACTGCAGATAGAATTCTGCCTTCTTTCCAATTTATAATCCATCTTTGTGTCCTCCCTACTAGTCTGATAATATAATGTTTGGAAACCCAGAAAATGTACAGACTGATCAAAGGAAAAATTTATTTACTTATTTAACAGAAAATCAGTCAGCTATAATTATACTACTTCCCTCAATGACCTATAGATTTTTTGTGTGTGAAATTTACTCTACACCTAAAAAAAGTATATGTATTTTTTTCAGCTTTTTCTCACCTCCTTGGGATTTTGTTCTCTTAAAATTGAAATCAATTTTATTCTTGGAAATCTGAATAATGTCAAATGAAATATGGAAGGTACTGAAGAACATTACCAAGTATAAATGCAAAAAAAAGTTCTGAGTCCCTGGTAGCTAGTTTTGTTGCTCACACATTGGTTTACTTTCATACTTGTTTTTGGGCTTTTAGTGGCTGATTTCCTATGACTTGTTCCAAATACTAGTGTGATACATCACTTTAAGCACAATTTCCTTCAAATAGAGACTCTTAAGGCATACTTCTCACAGATAAAATACTTCCAGTTGCTGCAGTTAGCTGAAAAAAGGGCGGTGTTTCTGAGGTATCCACAAAACTGGTTAGTTGATTGAGACTTATCTGTTGGCAACCTGGAAAACAAGTCAGTGTTTCTGAGATTAGATTTGAGGAGTTCAGTGATGTTCTCTTGGATAACTACTGAGAGGTATACAGGTTTTTGCTTGTTTTATTTTGTATTAATAAATACAAAATGTACCTTCTTGTGATGGTTTCTTCTCCTTTTTTAGCAACAGCTCTTTTCTCTCAATAAAAGATATTAATATAATTCAAGCAGCACATTAAAAAAATTTTAAACACATGGATACACAAAGACTGACTCTAAATTAGAATCTCTTTCCTGACTTTTAATTCTCAAAATACTAAGGTACTTGATTCTGCTCACCCATCTTCCTAGTTTCATCTGAAAAGCTTAATATGGACATTGCTTTATAGTTATTCCAAATTTCCCCCTTAGCACTCCCTAAACATTAAGTAATACAAAGAAAATGCACTTGATAATTATATCATATTGTTCATTCAAATCCTCAAATATTAGTGTGAATATTTTAGAAAATAGTAGCAGCAGGGTTGATGTTTAGATACTGCTCTTAATAATATTACCTTTAATTCCTATCAGTACCCTGTAAAATTATCATTCTGCCTATGTCTCCTGGAGAAATTCCAAGGTATAAAATAAAATAAATTTTGTATTCCTTTGTGTTTCTAATTTTTCTTGTAGCATGTCACTCAGACTTACAGGCCAGGGGAAGGAGTGGAGCCATCTTGCCAAAGCCAAGGTTTGCTGAGTCCATCTTGAGTCAGCCCCACCCAGTAATCATTGCTCTCTTTGGCCTTTCTTAAGCTGCCAATGATAAAATCCTGTAAGAAATAAAATCTTAACTGTGAACTGAGAAAAAACACAGCTACAATGAAATATATAGTGTGACATTTTACCTACCTAGAAATGAATGGAAACTTGAGAGCTGGAGTAAGCAAGAGGAGTATTTTTTTAAAATGAGAAAACATTTATAGGCTCTTTTCTTTTTATGTATGATCAATGTGGAAAAAATAGGCAACTGGGATCAAAATAGTTTTAAAAGATTCAGTGTCTGGCAGGGAATAAGTACATGTTGAAAAAGATGTTATAGGCCAGGATAGGTGGCTCAGCCTGTAATCCCGGCACTTTGGAAGGCCGAGGCGAGTGGATTGCCTGAGCCCACGGGTTCGAGACCTGCCTGGGCAACTTGGCGAGACCTCATCTCTACAATAAATAAAAAATTAGCCGGGCGTGGTAGCGCGCACCTGTAGTTTTGGCTACTTGGAAGTCTGAGGCAGAAGGATCGCCGGAGCCCAGCAGGTCGAGGCTGCGGTGGCCGGGAGTGTGCCACTGCACTCCAGTCTGGGTGACAGAGTGAGACTCCATCTCAAAAAAAAAAGATGCTATACTGAAACTTCATTATCAGAAGTAAAACTATCCTTAATATCACAGACCACATAGACTAACCTTCCCCAGTATACATTAACATAGAAAATAATATAGGGGATTTCAAAAGCAACTTAATTGTAGGAACATTTTGTTGGAGGAAATTTTTCTAATTATTGTCTTCATATTTTTATGGAAAATAACTTTTTGAGCCCAGAATTTTCTTTTTAGTTTATTGTATATTTTTAAAAAATTGTTTTCCCATTATTCTTATAGAGATGAACTCCAACTGATTACTGAAAATAAGAAATATAGGTGGGATACAGTGGCTCATGCCTGTAATGCCAGCCCTTTGGGAGCCCAAGGTGGGAGAATTGTTTGAGGTCAGAAGTTCAAGATGAGGCCTGGGCAACAAAGCAAGACTTGGTATGAAAAAAAAAAAAAAAAAGCCGAATGTGGTGGACACCCGTAGTCCCAGCCATTCAGGGGGTTGAGGCAAACAAGAGGATCACCTGAGGACAGGAGGTCATGGCCTGTGGTAAGGCCTGATCGTGCCACTGACTCCAGTCTGGGTGACAGAGAGAGACCTCCCAACCCCCTCCCCCAACAGTAAAAGAAAAATAACAAATATACATTCTTTATAAGGTCAGATTTATAGTTATGAATTATATTTTATGCATATTTATGGTAGAATGATTTCAGGGATACATCTAATTACTTACTTGTTAAGATGTTAATAAACTTAGTTTAATGCCAATTAAATATTTTACTTAGCAAATATATATTTTTGTAGACCTATCCATTTCATTGCATGACCCCTACATCTTTTATTCTTTTTTTCTTTTTTGAGTTGGAGTCTCACTCAGTCGCTCAGACTGGAGTGCAGTGGCTGCTCCCGGCCACCACAGCCTCGACCTGCTGGGCTCCGGCGATCCTCCCGCCTCAGCCTTCCGAGTAGCCGGAATTACAGGCATGCGCTACCACGCCCGGCTGATTTTTTGATTTATTGTAGAGATGAGGTCTCGCCAAGTTGCTCAGGCGTGTCTTGAACCCGCGGGCTCAGGCAATCCACTCACCTCAGCCTCCCAAGGTGCGGGATTACAAGCTGAGCCACCGAGCCTGGCTACATCTTTTATTCTTGATGTTTACAAGATTATCATAGGTTATTATAGTTCCTACAGCACTGAAAAATTACATATTTAAAGCATATATAATATATAATGTATGTATATCTTAGAGTGGATTAGCATGTCACAGAATGGCATTTTCCTTGCTCCCTCCCCTTTTTTATTAACCAAGAATATAACTAACATATTCTTCTTGATTTCTGGATAACCATCTTATTTTTATGTTTCCCGTATTAAAAGGAAAATAAGCGCTATTCCTAGTTTGACTCTTTTGAATCTTTTTTTATAACAAATATACCACTGCTATAGAATATTAAGAAATTTTACCTTAGGAGAATATGTTTTTTGTTTTAATAAGTAACATGATATTTTTAGAATAATGTGAGACCATAAAACTGTAGTTACCATTTCTTCTTTGCTGTCTATTTGTAGCAGCATGGAGCCTTCCTTCAAACAATTCTCTTTACTGTGGTGCCAAACTTTCCAGATTTGAAAGATATGGTAACAACTTTCTCCATTGTGAATCCAATTGTCTGGACAAGGGCTACAGTTATTGGCTTTGAAAATAAACATTTTAATTTATTGTCATCATTGTAAAATATTAGTGACATGTCTCCCCAAAATAACCCCTTGCATTACCCCCAGAAAAGTTGAACACTGTGACAGAATGGTTCACATGATGAAGCATGCAACAATTTCAACTTCTCTGAGACTGAATACAGTAAGATATACTTAATATTTTTTACCTGCAATAGAAGCTTTAAATAGTTTAAAATGAAATTAATTTGAGAATATCTTTGCCACAATTTTTCTTCTTCTATAAAAATTGATCTGATTATTCAAGTTTTGTCATTCTTTCCTTCTTTGATTCACATAGTTGGGTGTCTTGTTTGTTTATTGTTTCAAGTCTGTTACTCTTACTGCCCCAATTTTTCTAGGAATGTACCAGACCATTAGATGATGATGTTTAAGTTCAGAGTTAAATTCAGACCCTTTAGTTGATGTTTAAAATCAGAGTTAAGCAAGAATATATTTTGCTTATAAGTAAGAGAACAAATAATGCACAGGAGTGATTTGAAAACATGCAGGTGAAGAAAATTGAAGAATGTAAATGAACAATATGCTTATTTTAGGATTTCAATATAAGTAAGTCTTAATGTTTAATCAGTTTTATGGAAACTGTCTTAAGAAAGAATGAATTACAAAAGAAGAGTGATCAAATGTATAAAAGGGGAACCAAGGTGCTAGAGTTTGACCAAATGGTTCTGATACAGTTTTATAGATGGAAAGACACTATAACTTCCAGAACTCTGGTTTCTAGAGAAAGGTCTTCTATTTAGAATAAGAAATCATTCATTAGAAACTTCCAGGGCTCAAATGTTTAGTGCTTTACAACTCTTCAATATCCTTTGTTTGGAATATATGCTAATTAGTATCCTGAACAGTGGTAAATTTATAGTATCATGTTGACAGTAGTATTTGTAGGGTTGGAGAAAATGTTGGATTTGTAGGTTTCCAAAATGGATATTGTATTCAAGGGTAGTGACTCAGAGGTAGGCTTCACTCAAGCTTGCAATAGCCTGCTATGGGTACAAAAACATTTTTGGCACGCCAGTGGTTTTTCCAACTTAATTAAATTTAAGTCAGAAGGAACTTTGATAGATTTTTTTACCTCTCTCTTTGACAATTACCTAAATGGTATTCACTATAGAAAAGTTAATTCTTTAAATTATAAGTATTATGAAATGCAAAGTAGCCATAGAACACATGTCATATGATACAACAGGTAGAAAGTGACTGTTTTATGTTTTGTATGCTTATAAGCAAAATGAAAAATGAAACTGAAGTAATTTTACAGATTTTTTGTTTGTTTGTTTTAGTCAGAGTCTCATTCTGTTGCCCAGGCTAGAATATAGTGGCACACTCACAGCTACTGCAGCCTTGACCTGCTGGACTCGGGCAATCATTCTGACTCAGCCTTCCTAATAGCTGGGATTACAGGTGTGCGCCACCACACCTGGATAATTTGTTTGGTTTATTGGAGATACAAAGTCTCACCAAGTTACTCAAGCTTGTCTCCAACCCCTGGACTCAAACAATCCTCACGCCTTCACCTACCAAAGTGCTGGAATTATAGGCATGAGTCACTGTGCCCAGCTAGAATTTTTAAAAACAGCTGAATCCTGCATTGTTGTAAAAATGTTATGGTAAATACTGTCATTTTCAAAATGAATTTTTCTGCTCAAAGTGATCTAAACTTGAATCGAAAGCAATATCTAAACTAAATGTATTAGGAAATTTACAACTATATTTAAAGACACATTGAAAAATGTGAATTACTATATAACACTATAATTTTTAAAAAATCTGATCGACTAACTGTACACATACCACTTTGGCACTTGTCAGTATATTTCTTTTAGTTGCATTTTTTGGGAAAAACTTGGTGTTTCCTACATAAATAAGATTAAACTGCAAAATTTTCAAAATTATGTCTCCTCTAATGTAAATTCCTGACTAACATTTTTGCAGAAAACAAAATGTGTGTCACATTTTATTTTAAGAAATTGGTGCATATATTTAAATCTACACAGTGGATCCTGATTTATATCAATTACCTCTACTGAAAGAGCTTTGCCTCAAGGCTTGGCAATGTTTCATCTGATGGGCATGACTTCTCTTCCACTGTGTGCAGTTTAGCAGTGCTGTGTGCTGTTGCATGAGTTTTTCTTGCTGCTGCATTGCAATGGTGGTTACCTGGAACACTTCAAACAATAACAATTATTCCTAATAATATATTGACATTTTATAACAAAATAATTCAACACAGATGAAAGACAACTATAAGTTGCAGATTATTTTTAAGACTTGAATTTGCATTATTTTAGAGTTTTGGTTAAAATTTACCTTGTTCAGGAATCAAAAGCTACAAAGCAAAAAGTCTCTTTGCCATTCCTGTTTCTTGATATGCCCAATTTCACTTCCCCAAGGCAGTCAGGCTTACCAGTTTTTAAAATTCTTAAGCAGATATTTTAAGTTTTACAAATGAAATGAAATGCAATTTTACAAATGAAAGTAAATGAATATGAAATTCCCTTTCCTCCATTACACAAAGGAGAACAATATGTTTACATGGTTTTTGAACCTTTTATTTTATAGTTTAAAATATGTATAGACACATTGCCATATCGATACATAAAGAACTCTTTAAAATTTTTATTATAAGTGTATAAGATTTTATTGCACGAATGCATCATGATTTACTTTATTAGTTTTCCATTGCCTTTTAGACTATTGTAATCTTTTTGTATTACAGGAAGAAATATAGTGTAAAGAACCTTAGTCATACAAAATTTCACACGTGAGCAAGTTTATTTTTAAGATAAGTTGCTAGGTCAAAGTTGGTATACATTTCAATTGTATTAGATATTTCCAAATTACCCTCCATAAGTGTTGTTATAAATGATATCTTAAAATTATTTGAATTTGCAGTTTTCTTTTTATGTTTGAGGTAGAAACTCTTGTCATAAAAGTCAGATGTATTTCTTTTTTATGAAGTGTATAATTTTATCCTTTTAAATTTTTTCCTCGTTGAGCTTCTAGTCTTTTCATTATTGTTTCATTGTGATTTTAGAATGAATTCCCACAGGCCTGGAATCAGACCGAACAGTGTTTCTAAAGTTCCCAGATGGCACTGACCTCTAGACAAGGCATCAAACATACTGATTCACAATGTAGCTTTGAAATCACAAGTCTGAGAACTATGAGGCCAGATTAATATAGCTTGTCAGCATTGTTTATGGATGACACTCTGATTGACTCTTTGCCCTGGTTACAACGAGACCCTGAGAGAGAACTCTCTAGCAGAGGCTGGTTCCCTAGCAGGAATATGCCTAGGTCAACAATTTAGAAAAGTCTCCAAGTGAGAATCCCTTTTGGGCTTCTTGGTACGAAGTTGTTCTAGGTACATGTCAGTGGCTGTGATCCAAGAGAGAAATTGTGTTCTGATAGGCCACTTACAGACTTAGGAAAAGGTGCTTATACATGGCCTCTTCAGACCCCTCTTGAGACAGACTATGGCTGATACATATCCTTAGTTTAATGCTGTGTTATTTCATAATACACTGTAGATTTATAAGCACTGTCATTTTGGATCCAATGAATCTCCTTTTGCAACCAACTCTATTATCTGATACTGCTGGTGCACTTATAATGAAGTCAGACTTTTGCATGATATGAGTTACAGTTGAATTTCCCAGCTTGTCTTTTGACTTTGCTTGTGGTAGTTTAGCCCACATAGATCCAATACTTTTGAGTCAATTTTAACAAAATAATTGTATATGTGAGATTTATTCTTTTATATTTTTTATGTATATTTTGATGTAGCTAGAATTTATTTTGTTGTCTTATTTCATTTATTAAATAACTCCCCTCATACTCTTTTAGTTGTCACCTTTAATTTACTATAAATTTCTAATAAAATATTTGGGTTTATTTTCGCTTTCATTATATTCAAGATATCTACTTACCCATTCACATGTCAGTACCACGTGGCTTTAATAATTTTAGCTTTATAATTTATTTCAAAATTCTGAACTTTGATATTATTTTTCATTTTTCTTTTCTTTATTCTGGGTCGCTTATTAAGCCAATTGTTTTTAAAAACTATATTATGGAGTATCTACTAAGTTATAGTTTATTAAATAGCTTTCTTAACAAAGATATTGATTTTTTTATTCAATTTGATTTCTATAAAATTTCTTGAACTTGTAGCTTAATGTTTTTAATAAACTTTAGAATATTTTAATTTAAAAAGTCATATACTATCACTTTTGTCCAAAGCTTTCTACTGCTTCTGAGTTGCTATTACACATATACCACTGTTTCTCATGTCTGCTATGTTTTTCTCATCCTCTTTTTTATACTTTGCCATCTTTCCATAACTCCTTTTTTAAAATTCTGTATGTTATCTCTGCTTTATATTCTACTCTTCAAGCTGTGTAGATATATTCAATTCTTTTCTGGGAGGAGTGTAGTATAGGTCATAACTGTTGCAGTTTGTTACAGTTTTACCGAGTTATACAAAGCACATGTTTAATCGGCACAGTCTGACACATTTTCACTCATATATTTATGCAGTAAATCATCTCTACAATCTAGTTAATGAACAAAGTCATCAAAAAAAGTTTCTTTGTTTTGTTTTTCAATTTTTTATGGGTTCATAATAGTGTACTTATTTATGGGGTATATGTGATATTTTGATACAAGCATGGAATGTGTAATGATCAGTCCAGGTAATTGGGGTATTCAGTCATCGTCTCAAACATTGATCATTTCTTTGTGTTGGTAACATTCCAAATCTACTCCTTTAGTTATTTTGAAATATAAATAAATTGTCATTAAATATAGTCACTCTGTTGTGTTACTGAATTCTAGATCTCATTCCTTCTATCTAACTGTATTTTAATACCCATTAAACAACCTCTCCTGTCATTTTTTAACTACAATTTTATTTTGATGTAATTGTGGATTCACATGCAGCTGTAAGAAATAATATGGAGAGATCCCAGGTACCCTTTTCACAGTTTCCCAACAATAGTGATATCTTGCAAAATTATAGTTCAATGCCACCACCAGGATTTTGACATGGATACAATCGAGTTGCACAGTTTCGCCATCACCATGAGAATCATCATACTGTCCTTTTATAAGTACAGTCACTCCCCACTTGCCCTGATCCCTTCTTAAGTTCTGGTAATCATGAATCTATGTTTCATTTCTATTTCTTTCATTTCAATGATATTGTATAAATGAGATCTTGCAATATGTAACTTTGTGATTGGTTTTATTCACACGGAATAATTTTAATGAAGATTCATCCAAATTGTTGTATAAATAAATAGCTCAGCTATTTTTTATTGTTGACTAAAATGTCATGATATGGATTATCATAATTTGTTTAAACATTCACCCACTAAAGGACATTTGGGTAGTTTTCAGGTTTTGATCATTACAAATAAAGCTGTTATAAACAGCATGTGCAGATTTTTGCGTAAACATACACTTTAATTTCTCAGGGGTAAATGCTCAGGGTGCAATTACTTATAAGTTATAAGGAAATGTCAAGCTTAGGTTTTAAAGGAATGACTACAGTATTTTCTAGAGGGGCATTTTACATTCTCACCAGGAATGGGCAAGTGATTTCCTTCTCTTGTTTCACAAGCATTTGATGCTGTCACTAGTTGTTATTTTAGCCATTCAGATAGGTGTGTACTGATATCTCATTGTGACTTGAATCTGCTCTTCCTTAATAGCTTATGATGAACAAAGTTTCTTATGCTTATTTGATATTCATGTAACCTCTGGGTGTTTCCTTAGCCATGTTTTATTTTCTAATTCTATTTACTGTTGAGTTTGAGAGTTCTTTGTATTTTCTAGATACTAGTTATTAGCCAGATATTGACTTGCAACTATTTATCCTGTCTGTAACTTGCTTTTTATTGTCATCCTCAAGCACACATTATTAATTTTGACGAGGTTAACCCAGGTTATCAAATTTTCCTTTCATTAATTATTTTTTTGATGTTATGCTAAGAACTCTTTGACTGCCCTTAGATACTGAAGATTGTCTCTTACATTTTCTAAGTTTTGTAGTTTTATGCCCTACTCTTATGACTGATCTATTTTGAGTGAATTTTTTTTATTTTTGAATAAGAATTAGATCAAATTTTATTTATTTATTTATTGGCTGATGGATGTCTAATTTCTCAGCACCATTTGTTGAAAAGGCTATCCTCCTTCACTGAATTGATCTTCAGCTTATGTCAAAAATCATTTGGGCATATTTGCATTAGTCTATTTCTGGATTCTCTATTATATTTTATTGCTGCATATCTGTTCATGAATACCTCTTGCTATACAAGTTTTGAAATCAAGCAGACTGATTTCTCTCAGGTAAGTAATTGGCTTAAAATAAATGTATGGTGTATAAGTAATTATTAAATTGAAGGCATTAAGTGGACATATTATGTGTTGGGAGAGAGCATGGCATCAAGAAAATTAATTAGTTAATCAAACACTTATGAAAAATTATAACATCAGCCAGACCTTTTGGAGTAAAAATCAAATCTTTTAGAGAGAAATAGAAAAACAAAAGAGGAAAATAAATACATAGAACTATAATTTTCATTTTTTAAAATCACAAAATGGAGGTAACCAAGACCACAAAAGGAACATAATCAAGACAGGCTAAACTTGTTTGTGATAACTATACTAGCCACATTTCCCTCCTGCCATGGTGCCACTTTTGGATAATAGATTGTTAGAAAAATGCACATGAAATGAATATTTATTAAGGTTGGTTTACATAAGATCCAGTTAGCTCTTTCACAAAGGAAGACTTGGATATAATTTTGCTATGCTCTAATAGAAAATAATTGTCATGAAGAAAGATCATTTATATGTGAAAAAACAATTTGCATGTGCACTTTATCTCCCCAATAACTGGTCAAGTCAGTATATACAATAGAACCTTTAATTACACATCACATATCCTGATCTGATTTACTCATCAATATTGTTGCTGAGTAGAAAGACCAGAAGTCAAGAGCAACAGACTAGAGAAGGAAAATGTTTATGCCCTATTCAACTGTGGTTACTTAGGAAACCTAGGCTGACAGTTGCTTGAATTATTTTCCCTCTTCTTAGCAAAAGATTAACTCTAACCAGAGTTGAGAGTAGGACAGGGCAGTTCTTTATTTTACCCTGTTAATAATCTGGCAGGTTATTAAAACATGATGATCTTCCTTTTAGAAATTTGAAGTATAATTCTAAACTGTTATTTAATTTTTTTCTAAATTAGCTATATTTTGTAAGTTATTCTTGTTTTATTACTATCTGAATAGCTTGTACTGCATAAAACTGCAACGAAACTTGAGTAAGGGAATTGAGACTCTTTAGGAGTTTCACTCCAAATGGGAAGCAAAATACAATCACTTTATTGGTGTAGAGGTTGTAATCAATTTGCAACAAGTGAAGAATAAATACAAAAAAATTATTACTTGGATAAAAAGAAGAAAAACTTTTAAAGCTCCCCAAATAATATTTGTTATATGATAATTTACATCACACCTAACTGATAAATTTAAATAAATGACAATGAGTAGTAAACAAATAAAAAAACCTAATTTCTTTGAAAATATTTTGCGCTACAATTTTTTTAAAATAGAAAAATTAATGAGCATAAGTAATATTATTAAAAAAACAGAAAATGCAAAATAGTAAGAAGCTAGAGATTAGATCTACTTACTTTGAAATCTACCACTCAGGTATGATTGTTAATATTTAGCTTATAACCTTTGAAATCCTTTTCTATATATGTATATAAAATATATGTCTATACACACATACATATATTTGGTATATATGCATAACACAAGTAATATACATTGTAATTTTTAGAAAATTATATTTTTCTACAAATGACTTTCTAAAAATTTGCTTCTTTAATGGGAAAACATTGCATAACCATACCTCCATGTCAATAATAATAGTTCTAGAAGATTTCTTAAAATTATTACATTGTAATTTTTATATAAATATAACAATTTTACTAGTCCTCTTGTCAGATATGTATAAAATTAATTGTAATGATATATGCAAACAATTTGTCATTAGCACTTGCATTACTTTAGAGTTATGATACTTTTAAATAGATATAGTTTTCATTTACTAGTTTTTGTCAGAAACATATCTCTTTCTAAAAAATATATGTAATTTAAGTATAAGTTTTGGCATTTTCTTACATTGTAAGTTTTCATGAAGAGAACTGGAGGTAACATTCGTCTTTCATTGAGGTAAAACACAGATATATAACTTACATCCTTTTCCACTTTTAAATGTACAATTCAGAGGTAATTATTACATTTAAATTCTGCTTTCCTCCTTTATGGATGTAACATTCTTTATTAAAAATAGAACATAATTTAAATGAAATACTTATTAAAATTAAGCACAATTTTCATGTCTTAAAGCCTACTGGATATAGCATAATCTATAACTAATAGGGACATTAGGTTATTATAAAGGATATAGAAAGTGAAGATGCTACTTCTTACTTAACAAATTTTTCTTTTTGAAAACTGGTCTTGTTTCCAAAATCTCTTAAGTGCTAAGAATGTATGAGAAAACATAGACAAAAGCCAGATGTCGTGGCTTATGCCTATTATCTCAGAACTTTGGTAGTTTGAGGTAGGAGGATTGCTTGAGTCCAGGAGTTCAAGATCAGCCCGGGCAATATAGTGAGATTTCACCTCTACAAAAAATTTTAAAAATTGCCAGGCATGGTGGCTATAATCTCACCTACAGAGGAGGCTGATGCGGAATGATCACTTGGGCACAGAAGGGACAAAGCTGCAGAGCCATGATTATACCACTGCACTCTAGCCTGGTTGACAAGAGTGAGACTACAACTTGAAAAAAGAAAGAAAGAAAACCTATCCAAGTGATAATGCCGATAACAGCAAAAACAAAAATTAAAAAGTCACTACCTTTGAATAAAAGTCAAACAAAAATGTACTTTACATTTATATAGCAATGTTTCATTTTATAAGTATATATTTTTAGCTATTAAAACAAAATTTAAAAATCAAAAACTTCTACTTGTAAGAATTTTCCAGAAATTACTGAAAGTCTTAAGCACATTGTTTTTTCATCTAGCCTCCCTTTATCCTCACCAAAGTAACATTTTCTTCACACAAATTCTGTTTGGGGAGTTTAAAAAAATGTTTGAATGCATACTACATTCATGAGATTAAAACTTAAAAAAACACAAAAAGTAAAAACTAAAATATCTTTTTCATAGCATTGTCCCATCTGTCTCATTCCTCTTGTTCCCACTTTCAGGCATTTCTTATATAACCTTCCATTGTTACTTTATGTGAATTCAAGAAAATATTCTTTCTTAAGTAAATTGTGGCATCGATAAACATGATTTTGAATGTTGCTTATTTTTCATTTATCGATGTATCACGAAGACATTTCATATTTCATATATATAGAACTTCTTTTTCTTTATTTCTTTCTTGTTTTGGTTCATAGTATTAAATTATATAGATGTACCAGTATTTATGTAAATGGTCTCCTATTAATTGTGGGCATCTGATCTATTTCCAACCTTTTTTTTTCTTATTACTTCATGTGTAGGTTTACCTGTAGAATAAATTTAAGACGTGATATTGCTGGGTCAAAAGTAAATAATACAGCTTAAGATAACTCAGAATTTCTTAGGAACATGACTGTTATGGTTTATTTAAACAGATTTGATGTACTTGACAGAGAAAAAAAATCAAAATCACGTATACACAGGACAAGTTTTATTGAGATCATGAAAAACGTACAGTGACTAAACATTATTAGTATTTGTCATATATTTTTTGATTATATCAATTGGAGACTATAGCTTTTTCCTTACATAGAAATCAAATTATATATCTCTTCACTTAACAATAGTGTTTCTTGATGTTGCATTTCAATTGATTATGTTTTTTGGTTGTTGTTGTTGTTTTGAGTTGAAGGCTCACTCTGTCGCCCAGACTGGAGTGCAGTGGCCGCTCCCGGCCACCGCAGCCTCGACCTGCTGGGCTCCGGTGATCCTTCCGCCTCAGCCTTCCAAGTAGCCGGAATTACAGGCATGTGCTACCACGCCCGGCTGATTTTTTGATTTATCGCAGAGATGAGGTCTAGCTGCCCAGGCGGGTCTCAAACCCGCGGGCTCAGGCAATCCACTCACCTCAGCCTCCCAAAGGCGCAGGATTACAGGCTGAGCCACCGAGCCCGGCGATTATGTTTTTAATCTAAAAATTTTTTGTATTTTAAGTTTTTAAATCTTCTTAGTCCAAATAGTTATTGTTTGTAAAACAACAGAGAAGTTCATTATATAGAATTAATATTTAAAGCATATCTTTTGATATTTTTAATGTGAGTTAAATATGGGGTACTATATTGTAGAGTGAGTATGAATGAAGAACAAAGCTTGGTAATATGTCATTAAAAGTTCTCAATTATGTACAGAACAAAATGAATTAGTAGATATTAATTGACTTATCTGTTTGGTCTCTTGCAACTAGTTGGTTTTCAGTGTGTTGGATAAACAAATATTTACTTTGTGTGCTTTAAAAAAATATGAACTAGCATAAAATATTTTTTAAAATAAAGTGCGGAGAGAGGGTACAGAGAGAGAGAAGAAAAGACTTTTGGAAGTTCTAACATTTCTACTGGACCATGAAATTTCTTTTGAGGAGACAGACAAGGTAATAATTACTTCTTAATAATTCTTAAAGCAGTCCTTTAAAACCGAGTAGGAAACTGAAGCTCATAAATTACATGTGCAAGATCAAACTTCTGTACTTTGTGAAAGCAAATCTGAACATTTCCTTACTTATTCTCCAAGCTTGTCATTCCTTCTCTCCAGCTGATGCTGACTAGGTAGAAACATAATTTGCCAAGCCATACAAAAAAGAAAAATTACTCCAACAACAAGCTTCACCTTTGTCTTTATGACCATATTTTCTTAGTGCTAGTAGGAATAATGGTAGAGGTTCATAGTTCTTTTATTAGAATCTGAAGTTTGGTAATTATTATATTTTGTACATTTCCACTTGACAGACATGAAAATATGTCTCTAATTTGGACTAAAAGGAATAAAGCAATGTGGTTAAATATGGCCAAAAAAAAAAGTTCTCAGGTTTGTATTAAACATCTTAAATTGCACCTTGCCTAATATAAATAATCTTTAAATGTATTGTAGGAAAAGTAAAGCAGATCCCTAAATTTTTCAAAATACACACTTTGGCATGCTAATAAGACTCACAAATGGAATCATAACATAAATAATCATCTGCATTGCTTTTTCCCAGGAAAATATTTGAGTTAAATGATGTGCAATTGATCATTGAAAGTTATCAGTGTCATTCAAGTGTTCAGAAAGTTATATCAAATAATTAAAATTTAGAAGCTATTGTTTTGTTATATGCAGTCAGATATTTATTAATTGATTTTTCATCTATCTTCAAATTATGAAGTTTTATGTATAATGATATAATGATATATTGTTATAGTTGCATTATAATGATATATCTATATAATATATATTTATAAATTTGAAGATACCCTTTTTACTTACACTTGATGCCCAAGAAAATGGATGTTGCTAGTAAACCCATGCAGAAAATACATGAAATCACCATCACAAGACACCATGTTCCTAAATATGGAATAAGAATAATTAAATTGAGTTAGGGAAAGTAAATGAGAGAGATGGGTCCAGAATAGGATGAGACTGTGTAAAAGAGGGAATTCACACTGGGCATTTCTACTGGAGAATTGTTGAACCCTGAAATGTGTAACTTTGTGTAACAGAAAAAAAAAAGGGAACCTGTGCTCGGTCCCCTAACTCTGTGTTAATATGTGATTTAGAAAATGTTAAACAGATTAATAGTATACTTCTCATATCTTTATCTATAATGTCACAGTCTTCCTATTTATATATAGTCTTTTCCAATCTTTTAGGGATTATCACAAGTCAGTTAGCATGCTTCAATTTTTGAGAACAAGAATACTGTCTCACATGTTCCAACCTCTTTTCAGTGTCACTTAAACATGATTGATTAAAATGTTTTCTTTTTAATATACACTTTTGGAAGAGGAAGACATTTTTCCAGCTAATTTTCTAGCTTTTCAGGGAGAATAAATGAAGAATGTGTGATTTGTTATATTTGTAACATTAATCAGAGAAAAACAGATAAAATTCATCTTTGGATATTGTGGTAAATAGAATAATGCCCCTGCCCAAGATGCCCATGTCCTAACCCCTGGAACCTGTCAATGTTACATCATGAGGCATAGAAACTTTGAAAATGACACTAAGTATATGGGGATGGGAAGATTAGCCTGGATTATCTGGGTCCTTATAAGCGAGAGGCGGGAGAGGAACAGAGTATGATGTAATCGTGGCAGCATAGAAACATTGAAAGGTGTTATGTTGTTGACTTTGAAGATGGGAAAAGGGGACCATGAGTCAAAAAAAAAAGCAATAAACACAGCTCAAGAACTGGAAAAGACAAGGAGATTAATTCTCCTCCAGAACCCTCCCAACACCTTGGTTTTGACCCAGTAAAACTCATACTTCTACTTTTTACCACTAGAACTATAAGGTAGTAAGTTCATGTTGTATTAATTCCCTAAATCTGTGCTGATTTGTTACATCAACAAAAAGAAACAAATACAGATATTAAATAATAAAGACAGAACTGATCATGATTGTAGACAGTTCTAGGCCATTGAGATCTTACTAGATCTTTAATCTGTGTTTTATTATTTTTAAAAAATATTTATTAGAAATTTTGCAGAGTGTTTTATACAGGAATGAAAATAATTGAAATTATATGATTTTTAACTTATTTTCCAAATCTAGGAATTCTTTGTCTTTCCCAGAGAGAGAAAGAGAGAGAGAGGGAGATAGAGACAGAGAAAGGGCCACATATTTGTGAAGTTTCTTGCTCTTTTTTTCACCTTTATTTACTCCTTCTCCACTTCATTTTATTTAGCATTTTTACACACATTATGATGCTCTTGGGTAAGTTATCTCAGGTTAAAATAAATGCCTTAGCCGGGTTCGGTGGCTCAGCCTGTAATCCGGCGCCTTTGGGAGGCTGAGGTGAGTGAATTGCCTGAGCCCGCGGGTTTGAGACCCGCCTGGGCAGCAAGACCTCATCTCTTCAATAAATAAAAAAATCAGCCGGGCGTGGTAGCGCCTGCCTGTAATTCCGGCTACTCGGAAGGCTGAGGCGGAAGGATCGCCGGAGCCCAGCAGGCCGAGGCTGCGGTGGCCGGGAGCGGCCACTGCACTCCAGTCTGGGCGACAGAGTGAGACTCCAACTCAAAAAAAAAATAAAAATAAAAATAAAATAAAATAAAATAAATGCCTTGGGCTTATCATAGAACAGGAAACAAAAGGTAAACTCTAAAATCTTACACAAAATAATTAGAAGTTGTTACCTGAACACCTGGTGGATGGCAGACATTTCTGGCAAGAGTTTGGTGTTGGATTATCCCACTGAAGAGAGGTATATATTTCTTCCTCATGCATGTCTGAAATGTTTTGATAGGAAAACAATCCCCACGGGAATTTGACACAAATAACTCCTCTCGTGGTTAGGACTAGGTTGGTGAAAGAACTGAAACTGGCTACATTTTCACAGTAGTGGGAGAATATATTTAAGTTTAAGGAATAGAATAAATGTATCTTCATCCAGAAAGTGGAAGTTTATGGAGTTCAAGTCAAAGCACAACTTGGTAAAGGAGGATATGAGAAAGAACGGGATTCAAAATTGCCAATGATAAAATGTTTTTGCCCTGGTTACCAAAATGTAGCAGGTGTTGATGGAGATAACACTAAATTACAGTTAAGTAGACAAAAAAAAGATGTAAGTGCAAAGAATGGACTTGCATTTGGTATAGGACATCAAGTATAGGGATGACCTAGATAAAAAGATACTAAGATAGCTCACCTTGGCCAAATCAGAGTGTAAAGAGTGATAGGTCACTGTGTAGCCTTAAACAGGAAAACTAGGAAGGAATTTTGTCTTCAACATAAATTTACATACCATATATCAGTTAGGACAATGTTAGTCGCTATGACAAATAATTCTCAAACTATCACTTGTTTAACACAATGAAAGTGTATAGCTCCCTCACAGAACATCTTACTTTCAGTAATACTGATTAGTAGATAGCTTTCCTCCAAATGAGACTTGGTATTCTTCCATCTTGTGAGACATTGGAGTTCTCAATTTCTATCCACTGAAAAAGAAAAGAGAAGGTGATGAATCTACATATATTTCTTGAAAACCATAACTTAGAAGTAAAATGTATCACATTCACCTCTACCAAAGGCATGCCCCCGTTTGTATATAAAGGTTGAGCTTGAATAATGTAATGTAATTTTTGACTGACTGCAATCTTTGGATGACAGCTTTACTCTAGAAGGAAAATATGAATTATTTACTGGACAGATGGCCATTTCTACTGCATCCTGTAACTGCATTAATACTGAGAGGTTTGATACTTCATTCATCTTTTGGACACTTGTCCTTATGACTTGTCCAAAAGTCATGTCTCATTTACATAGTCTGCCAGTTCCAACAATCTGCAAAATTGTGATGTTCTCTTTTGTTTCAATGTCTCACTGCATCAATCATTTCTCTATAACAATCAAGACCCTAAAATTAAAGGATTGCTTATAAAGTTTGGGGAAGGGTTAAGGGTATAAAAAAGGGCGGTGAAAAGTGTGTTATCACTCCTAGATGTAAAGAATTAAGTGGAGGTTGTTTATTGGAACTTTGTGACCTGCCTGACAAGGACCATGGACTAAGATACAGAACGTGCAGTCTTTGCCAAACCTAGCCACGATAGTGAGCAAACCGTTGGAAACACTGCACTTCTGATCTCTTGTCAGTGAATTCCATTGGCTAATTAACTGAAAGCCAGAATTCAAGTTTACCCAGATAATACATTCATTTGAGTTCAGTCTCCTAAAGCATAGGTTGGGGCTGAAAGATCTCCAGTTGTAAATGGAGCATATTCAGCCCATTCTCCAGTGTTTTATATGATGTTTGTATGACCTTAAATTTTGATCTGAAAAATGATGCAACTTAATCCCACATAGTCTTTAAAACAGGATCATTTCCCTCTTAAGAAACGAGGAAGAAACCATATACATACCAAAAGTGCCTTGAGGCTAATGTCAGGAACACAAGAACAGGAAGTTCAATAAGTTGTTATTAACTTGCAATTGCTCTTAAATTTTCCTCCTACTGTGGGAGATTTTCTGTCTTCTTAATATATCCTGCTTTAAAAAACTGTTACATATATGACTTTTGATATTTCTAATCATACTATCTGTTATTTATTGTTCATTACTTTCCAAGTACTATCTTTTAAAACTTTCACAGAAATTAGTTTGATTTTTTCAGTATCTACTACGGAGTACAGGCATATCTCGTTTTATTGAGCTTTGCATTCTTGTGCTTTGCAAGTTTAATTTTTTTTTAAATTAGTTTGTGGCACTATTTGATTTACTCCTCTTCTTTTTTGAGTTAGAGTCTCACTCTGTCCCCCAGGCTGGAGTGTATTGGCACACTCATGGTCACCCCAGCATCGACCTGCTGGGCTCCGGCGATTCTTCTGCTTCAGCCTTCCAAGTAGCCGGAACTACAGGTGCACACTACCACACCTGGATAATTGTTTGATTTGTTGTAGAGATGAAGTCTCGCCAAGTTGCCCAGGTTATTCTCGAATCTGTGGGTTCAGGCCTCCCCCCAAAAATTCCCTCATCTGGGTTGGGATTACAGGCTTGAGCCACCATGCGCAGCTGATTTACATCTCTAATTGTGTTTTTGTGATACACTAAGATATTATTCTTCTAAATTTATTCATGCCATAGCTCATTTGTGATGTAAAAATATCTGCTTTTTTATTTTGTAGGGATGAAATGAAGCCCATAGATATGGCTAAGTTTTAGAAAATTTTCTGAATTATTAGTTTTTAGTTGGCTTCTCTACATAAACAATTAAAATCAAGAAAATAATTACATCACCCAAAAGCCAAGATCTCTAGACATGTGAAGTAGTAAGTAGAATCTGAGAGATATTTCTGATATTTTTCAAAGCTCCAAATCTGTTTATTTATTGATAGTCTAGAACAAGATAAAATTTCAAGTGTTTTTGAGTGTTAGTGCACAAAAGCTATAAAAGGAACATATTTATTTATTTCATGTTTGGTATTCTGATTAATATTTTATATAAGTATAGTAAATGAGCCTCACAATTACGTTATATCATTAATAATATTAAAATCCATTTCATAGATTGGAAACTGGATTGTAAAGAGACTAAATTACTTACTCAAAGCCACATAGAGAATAAGTACTAAAGTAATATTTTAAAAAATATATTAAAGTTTATTTGTATCAAAATCATGTGGGTGTGCTTGATCAAAACAAACGTTTCTATGTCTCCTTAGCCTTCCAACTGAGTACCATCTGTATTTGTGTTTAAGTTCTCCATATTTTAACAAACACCTCCATTGAGATGTTTGAGAGTCATATTCATAAAGTGTATTCCCACTAAAGACAGGAAGTTGTGGAACAGACAAGCAATTTTTGCCTTTTATCCTGTTAATAGGTGCCTCTCCACATTTTCTATAAATATTTCCTGAGTTACTCAGCAAAAACCAAGGACAGAACTGTTAGGAAAAGAATTAGATAAAACACGTTTACTTGTTTTCTGTCTAGTAGCCTGTGGGCCTTGTTAAGAAGCATTTATTTTACTTTATGAGGTTTCTTGCAAACTATATTTTCCTTCTTTTGCACAGAAAATTATGGCTGTTGAGTCAGACCAGAGGAGAATTTGCAATAATAATTGCATTTGTGTGGTGTTTAACTGATTGTGGTATTTTCCACTAAACTATCTCATACAGTGAGAAACAAATATTTCTTTGTTTCTGCTGAGCCAGGATCTGTGCTTTCTGCTGGTCATAAAGAACTGTAAATAGGGAAGTTATGGTGTCTGCTTTTATGGAGTTTCTGGTATTGCCAACATTCCAAAGTTTTATTTTAGGTTGGAAAATTGTGAGGTATCAAAGATGGGTTATTATTCTGTTTTAAATATAAGAAAACTGGAAGTTAAAGAGGCTGCATAACTGATTCCTGGTTGTACTTTAGTTAAGTGACTATATCATCCAAATTATTCTACTGATTCCAAGTTTAGCATCTTTTTACTATCTTATGCTATCTTTCAAACTTAGATATTTTGCACAAATTAAACCAATTAAGCCTTAACCTTTCTTATTCTGATTTTAATTTTGCATGTGGCTATCTGAAGATACTGTGACTCATAAAGTTTAGATCATTAGGAATTGAAGCTATGAAGAAAGAAAATTAATGAAAAATTGAATAATTGGATAGTAATCCTCTCACATGTTGGCATCTAGATATGTGAAGAAGAGACTAGGAACATGGTGTTGGTGGTAAAGATAATATTGAAAAATGTTCCATGGGGAAGAAAGGGAGACAAAACAAATTTTATGACTGCAGATTCCTTCATCTAGATCTTTTATTGTACAATCAAGCTCTTTTCTGTGATATCCTGCTCATCTCTTTGTGTTAAAGTAGTTGGTCCACCTTTGTCATGCCAGCCTTCCTCTCACACATTAAAAAATGTTTGTCCTTACAGGAGGTGGGGTGGATTTTTCCATTATAAAAATAAGCACAATTCATATTTTCTCTTCCATCTCCAGAAAATTCAAACCTGTGAATAAAAAGGTAGAATAAATTCATTGGAAAACTAAATCAACAATCAAACTCTGTTTATAGTATTTTGTCGCATAAAGTGGAGGCGATCGGGAAAAAAATTTACAAACCCCATTTCTTATTATTAAGAGACTCCCTATCTGGTTTAAAGTACAAGGTATGTGCATTGGAAAAGCTCAATAGCAATTTAATATGCAATTAAGGAGCACATAAACACTAGCTAAAATAGCAGAGAAAAAGATGAATATAGCTCTGAAATAACAGGAAAAGACTTTAGTTACAAAATCAGACATTAGGAAGAGCATGGTGTAGATAAACTGAGATAAGGTTAGAGAACCCAAGAGCAAGCAGCTACACAAGATGAGAATAAACTCAAGGAAAAGTAAGTTGATTAAATATTTTTGAACTGTGAACTTATGTTATAGGGTAGTAGATCTAAGATAGCACACTATATTGTAATTTCCTGCTAACTTGTCTACATTCCTTGCTAGACTGCTTATAATGAGAGAACAAGGAATGTGTATTTATTAGTTTATTTTTCAAATATCTGTGAAACACCAACTATCTGCCAAAGTTGTTCTATACTGAGGACAGAGTAGAAGAGGAAGACAAGAAAGATAAGGTCTCTTCTGTTGGGAACTTACATTTCATTAGGGAGAGGAAGAGGAGGGCTATTGGTAGCATGCTCACAGATAAACAAACAAGAAAATTTCAGAGAGTGCTAAGAGTTACAAAAAAATAAAACAGTGGTCGACTGTGTGAATGTGGGTTGCAAGGAGGTTAATTTAGTTTGGGTAGTTAGAGTTGGCTTCACGGAAGAAGTTATGTTTAAATACAGACTTGAGTCACAAGGGGGAGCCTGGCAAGGAGTTGTAGAGGCAGAACATTCTAGAAGAAAACAGCAAGTACGAAAACCATAAGCCAATAAAACAGTTTGATCTGTTGAAAGAATGAAAAGAACACTAATTTGTCTGCATATTATGAATAAGGCAGTAAGTGATAGGAGATAAAGCCCAAAGTCTGTTAAGAGGCTTGCTTGGAGCTGTAGTATCCTAGGCTCCTATCTATCATAAATACTTAATAAATATTTATTTAATAGCTTAGTAATTTAATGAATGATCAAATTATACAAGTTTTGGTTATCAGGTTCAATTTTAATTGGAGAGAGACTGCAGCTTTGATATACAGGATGAACAAAAGGCGGTGAAATTTGAGACAGGAATGTCGTAGGAAGCAACTCATATCTACGTAATTGGCCCCTTTGCCTGGATTTCTGGAAAAGAATAGAGTTACATAATCATTGGAGTTATCTTGTGAACTACAATGTACCTAATTCTTAGAGACTCCTAGGATAGACAAGTAGGGAAAATAATACTGGAAAGCTGAAAGAATCCTCAAGGTAATAACTTTCAATGATCAAATAATGAGGATAAAAATTTTGTTTTAAAAATATGAAGAGACAATCAGAGCAAGTTAAACACACACACACACAAACACACACATACACACACTCAGTGTTCTAGTGGTAAAGTTGAATGAAGAAATAAATGGGACAATAATAAAATTGGAGCATGGTTTAGATAAAGACAGAATAGAGAGGAGAAGAAGCGGAATTGCCTTATTACCCATGTTCCCTTATTAGGAGGTTGTAACTGACTCAGTTGCTACTTATATAGCCCATAGTTGGGTATGGAAACACCTATTAATTTTCTGAGTAATCTATCTTCAAGAGGAAAGGGAATCTCAGGAATAAAAGTTTCTGAATGTATAGTGACTTACATATTTTTGGAGAGAACTGAGCCATCTTCCCACATCCAGACCTCATTAGAGTTTTGGCGGGATAATCCAACCCAACGAATTAAACTAGTTCTGGTTTTGATGTATTCCTATTGCAAACATAAATAGATACAATGATCAGAATGCCTCCACAACTGGTGGTAATGCCATTTAACAAAAGATTCATGATTAGATACTGGACAAACAAAGCTGGATTACATATCTGTATTTATATTAATGGATTACATTTAATATTTAAAATTGGTTCAAGTTTACTTGGTTTTGAATTTTAAAAACTCCTTGTAGGACACAGGAAAAATTACATACACAATAACTGGTATTCTAATCTTCCTATGTGTCTATAATATATGCTTATATTTTCAATCAATTGAAGATTAGACTCCCAAATAGACCACTGAATATGATTCAAATGGGACAAATGGTAAACAATTAGAGAAAGAAAACAAAAAGGAACACATTGTTGATGAGATTTATGTTCCCTAGAATTAAGCTGTACTTGCTTTGGTTTTGTTGCTTCTCTTGCCTATAAAATCTTACATATAGAAATACTAATTAGTTTTAGTTAATTTGGTAAAGGAGAAGTGTGTGTTTTTATCAATGGGATTTATAAATAACACACATTTGCTTTTCCTGATTTACTTTTTTTCTACTATTTACTATACTATATACTATATTTATTTGCGTATTGCTCCAACTAGAATATAAGCTTTTTGAGGTTAAGACATTTTTTTTTTGGTTTTAATAACTGCATAGGTCCAAGTCCTGGAATAGTTTCAGGAAATATCTGTTGAATTAATAGATGAATCAGTCGATTAATTAATCTATCTAGGGGCAACAAAATTAAGAGAAAACCAAATGTTTATATATTTTCAGACTTTCCACAGTAATGGTTGAGAATGCATTCTTGGCAAATAAAACACGATTTGAGATTCTTGACAGGCACGTGAGACCTAGAATGGCATTCCACTGGAGACATCATGTGAAATAAATTTGGGCTGCTTATGGCTTAAGTCTTGATATTTTCTTTAAAATACATCCACATTATATACTTCCCTATAGCACCTGACAAATTCTACCTGCATTTTTGAAATTTTGCCTGAAATTCAACTATACTTTCTCAAAAATTGCATTACTTCTTCGAGTTATAAGTTTTCAACCTAGCCTCTGTCTAAAGTAATGAGATTCAGGCCTAGCTTATATGTTTCTAAAGAATCTCTGCAGTGAAGATGGGTTTTTAGAGAATTCTTCTAGTTTGCCTTAGCAGAAAGAAAATTTAATTTATTTAACTGAATATCTTATTTATGAGCCTAAGCTTACAAAAATAGTAAAGTAGATGGTGCAGTAAGTTAGAAACACAGGATACAAATAATCATGAACATCACTGGACTGACTTCTCATCTGTGACCTACTGTGCACCTTAACTCTCAGCATGGTACAAGTCAATTTTATCGATAAACTATAGAGACTCTTGGAATCTAACTAGATTAAATATTGGGCCTCTGTAATTCTTACCACGTTTCACAAGGTTCTTAGGTTAGCACAAATTGAAAGACATAAGAAAAATGTAAACGAAGAAAAAGTCAAATTTTACATTTAAGTTCTTTCTCCCTATCCCTCCAAAATATTTGGCATAAGAATCTCCTTACCAGAATGTTCTGGTCGGCAATCTTCAGGAGAGTAGCATTCATGCCAGTGCAGAACTGCTTACTCTCTTCCCATGTCAAGTTGCGCTTGAAGAATCCATAGCAACTATCTCCATAATATCTCCAGTTTGTGTCACAGGGGCTGCATTTATGGCTTTCAGGAGAAACTAAGCACAGGAATGTTATTAATTCTAAATTGGACTTACATTTTCTCCGCATTCAACATTATCTGCACTTCTCAAAACTCCCTTTAGTTACCATCACAGAAATACTCCAGGGGTTGGGAAGATGAGGAGGTTCCAAAACAATACTTACCGAAATTGTTCTTTTGTTCTGATTGTTTTATTAAATATTGGCAGAAGCGCTTTGCTAATTGATGAAGCATTCCTGAGAGATTTTCATTCTCAACTTGTAGGTAATTTTGCTGTGTTACAGCTACATATAAAAAGTAAATGTTAACAATTTGTAATCAGAATTATAAAAATGCTTCAAAGGTCTTCCGATGAACTTTTATTCCATTAGAATTGCCAATATATGAAGAGCTTATTAGATATACACAAGTAAATGTGTGTTGAAAAAGGATAAGAGTAAAGGGGACAGAGAGAGCAAAGCAAATATGCAAAGTTGACACTTGAGGGTTATCTCAATAAGTGAACTGCTAGAAGGAAACAATCACAAATAGGAAAATCCCAAGATCAAATAACTGCTCAAAGTGATTGTTTTGACATTTCCAGGAATATAGGCTTCTTAGCAGACTTCCTAGAACTGAATGACCTGTTATTTTCTGTTCTTCCTGTAATGCAAAAATATTCATTCATTTAAAAATGCATTTTGATTTATTGTTATGCTTAAAGTATTTTTGATAGGTAAATAAAAGATGGTGAATAAAATATTCTAAAATAGCTTATGAAAAATAAACACATATACAAACAAGAAACAACTACACAGACTACAATGTGCCATTGGATGGCTGTAAGATTTGCAGGAAGAAAAACAGTATTTCAGTAAACAATATGGGAAGGAGGAAATGTTATGTAGAGGGAATAGAATGAGAGAACATTCAGATGGGGAACATAGGATCTATTTACAAAATTGGGAAAACTCTGGTTGGCTGGCTGGCTCTTGGGATATGCAAGATAGGCCGAGGGGAAAAAAACATTCAAAAAAAAATAATTTGGATCCATACTGAGAAAGACCTTAAAGTTCAGTATTAAATTCTTAAAAATTACTTTTAATGCATAAAACATTTTAAAAGTCATTTTAATCAGAAGAAAAAGGTCAATGTTCTCCTTTGTTGAAAATATCTTGGCTGCTCTGTATAGGACTATTGGAGTACTGACAAACAAACAGTGGCAATTAAGAAGCTTAATGGGATACACCACCACACTTTGGTGTTGTCTTTTTCAGATAAAAGCTTTGGCAAAGAGTCAATACTTACACATAATCCCTAGAGCAGTCAGTCCAACAACCATTCCCATGCATAGGATCAGCAGAATCAATGCTATCACAGGCCACCAGGAGGAGGAAGCAGAGTCAACTGTAGGCATACAATACAGATGTCAAAACACAGGTAGTACAGGCCTAGCTGTGCGGCGGAATCACCCTATCCTTCTTTTTTCAGGATTTTCCAAGTAGTGTAAACAGCTTCACTGGCAGATGTCACCTGTGTTCGCTTGGTGATCATCCCACTCTCATACCACACATCTTTTCCTCTTCAAGCCAAATATAACTATCTGTAAGACCTGGTATATTTGTCATTTTGTTTTGTTTTCTGCCCACCCCCTCATAAATAAGTGCTTTAACAAATAACAGTTAGAGAATCACACTCATTTGCTGACATTTAGAAAACAATAGCCAAACATTCTTTCCTATTATCCCCTTGGCTTCTGTGCCCTTCAGCATTAAGCTTTAAGAACCTAATACAACTTTAATATAAGTCCTGCTTGTATCTTTGATGTTTATATGCTAAATAGGTCTATATAAGCCTATGTAGACACCACTCAAATGTTGTAGGATAAGAACATCACTTTGGAAAAAAATGAAATAAAAACTATATGTGCTATCTCTAGTAGAAAAATAAAAAAAATAGGATTGACCATTTTCACTAATTAATTTCCAAATTTCTAGCTCTGGGTATTCTTACCTGAGCTGAGAACTGGTTTTCGAGTTTTAACATTTAAGGTGATGTATCCATCTTCATCCTGCATGGCTTCCCTCAGACTGCAAGCGACCACAGGGTTCAGTGACTGTAAAATGTAGTGTTTGCTCTTACTGTTTCAATATCTGCCAGTATATGATCCTCCTTTTTCTGGTAGGGTAGAACTGTGTGAGTTGGGACACTTTTTTTTTTCTCCTTCTGTTTTCCAGGAAGCTCTTTCATGGCTGCTCAGAGATACACGGACCTTGAACACAAAAACACAAAAATAATAATAACTTGTGGTAAAGGAATAGATAGGGCATTTGTTTCCTGTTTCCTTATCTTCAACTCTGAATAAAGGGATATTCCATCATGTGCATCCTTTCAAAGAACAAAAGTTCATGCTTCATCTTAACCCTAGCAGAGTTTAAATCATACTGTTCAAATGAAGTGATTTCTGATGAAACTTCATGGATAAAACACCAGCAGATATATAGTCTATCCCATTGTGAGAAGCAAGTCTATTATAATTTGATCTGATATGGGGCTAAATTAGATGCTTCGTGGAACATGCTGTGTTGGAAGGGACCATTCTTAATTATGACCTACAACTTATCCAAATTTTTGCATCTTTTATGCATTAATTTTTCAAGAATTTGAGGACTCCAGATGAGGCAGGCCTCATATTCCTTAGGTTTAGGCATTGAAGGAAGATAATCAAATAAAGTGAAATAATACAAAGTTAGTGACTTGATGTATTGCTCTGCAGTAATGTTTGCACTTTAAAGTGAATTTCCAGAAATGGAAAAAGCTTAATTCAATGAAATTATTTACTTTCAAGTGTAAGGGTGCTTAGATAAAAAACCATTTGGGGAAAGATGGTTTACCAGCACCCTTTATGTCACAAAATACTATGTATTCCACACACTTAATTTTATAAAATGGGTTTTTAAATTATTACTTTAATTTACATTGAAACTTGTAATAAGAACAACTATACAAAGCTAATGATGTATTTATTGTAGCAATATTGATAAGAATGTTGTCTATTCGCTTACATAGTTTTATAGCAGATATTTTGTTAAACCTCTATAGTCGGTAAAGCTTCCCTTCTTTTGAGTAACTAGTTTTTATCTTATAAATAATTTTTTTTCTATTTTTTCTTTAGTTATTACGATGCTAGACATATCAATATGATAATTATGTGGACTCTCAAAGCAGATATTTGGTTTACTCACTTCCCCTTTTGGATAGCTTGTACATTTTTTTCCTCTCTGCTATCTTTTTCTCTGAATTCTTTGTCAATTCACTTAAAATAATCTTATATTTTAAAATTTATTTTCCTACACTCCTCAAATTATTTGAAAAATAAACAAAACAGACATGAAAGACAGTGCCTGATTTTGGAGTGCCTGATTTTGGAAACCCAAACTTAGTATGAATCAAGTGTTTTTACCAAAAAACAATTAATAAAATATCTCTTTAAATTCAAATAAGTGTTAAATTTAACAAAAGTACTAAATTTAAGAAAATTCAAATCCCCAAGCCCATTTTTATTACTGAATTTCTAATCTTCAATGATTCCCAATCATAAACTGAGTAAATTCAATCATTCTACTATTTATCTGCTTCTGTTCTCATAACTTCTATTTTATCTAAAGGGGACTCTTTACTCTTTCTTCACTAATTCTCAAGCTTTGTTGGAAGTATAGGGTTAGATAAGTGGTCAGGGTTAGGTAAGCGTTCTACTTCCTCTCTGTCTTTGCCCACATCTACTCAAGTAGTAAAGACCTGAGACTTTTCTTTCTTTTATGTTCTATCAATGCCTTACAGTACTGTTTTTTCCCCTAAAATATACAGAAACTCTGAACAACAATTGAATAAATAATTGTGACTAAGTAACAGAGAGAAAAGAAAATGGGTGTGGAAGTTATAATTCAAATGACACTCTTCCAATAGAACTTATCTCTGATCTCTTTGTAAGTAAATAGGTACTTCTAAAAATGTAATGTGTTAAATAAAATTAGATCCAAAAATGTAAGATCCAATGACCTTTAGAAACCATTTAAAATTATTTTAAACATTTTGTTGTTCAATTAACATTAACTTTAAGATGGTATTTAGCGTTATCAGTGAGCTTGCTTTGTTGAGGTTTCCACATTCTCTGGACCTTGGATAATGATTTAATTATAAAAGTGTCTCATTTACTTCTGTAAACTATCAGGAATAATTCAGGTTCATTTCAATCAGGTTTTAATGCTTAGAACTGTATATTTAACACCAGAAGTTGGTAAATCTGAAATGGGTAATAATAAGCCTCAGATGATATTCCTTTCTTATGTCCCAGGCTCTGGATTTTCCTTTGGTTCTTTTTTCATTTTTATTGTAATTTATCATTACATTTTTGCATCTTTTGTAACTCTAGCTACTGTATGAGGATCTTATGTAGACCAATTATATGTTCCACAAAATATATATTTGCCATTATGTCTATCCCCTAAACATGACTTTGGGGTGCTAAAAACTTGCTAAGTGAATGCAGAAAATCTCAGAGTCAAAGGAACAAGCCCCTGATAACATTTACTCTTAATTTTTCTCCCTCCCTCCCTCCTTATATCCTGTAAATATAAACTGAGCTACTCAGCAAAAATTAAGCTAGTAACTGCGGGAAAAACAGATAGATATAACAAATTTCCAAAATTCAGAGGGTTTGCTAACTATCCTTTGATCATTCTACAAAACTCATTAACATATTTTCTTTCTGCTTGACTATTTCATTCCTCCTTCCTTTTCTTTATTCAGGAAACTGAAGCTGAAAGAAAGATCTTTATTCCAAATTTCCTAATGAGGCTAATCTTGAAATAAAAACCTTTATTCATTTAATATTTTAGAGGCTAAGCGGCACACTTGTATTTTTTTAATTTTCATTATAAAGATGTGGGGTACAATTCAGGGTTAGGTATACAAATGGTGATTATGCAGGCACCCTTGTTGATGAGGTATGCCCCTCCCTCCCCTAGCAGTTTCCCTCAACTGCTATCCCAACCCCCTATCCCCCACAGTTTCCCACTACTGCCAATCGCTTTCTTATAGTATTATATTTTGTTCAAGATCAGCTTATGAGTGAGAACAAGTGGTACTCTGGTCTTTGTTTCTGTGATAGATCACTGAGTATGATCACTTCTAAATCCATCCAAATTGTTGCAAAGACCATATGTTTGTCCTTCTTTATGGCTGCATAATATTCCATTGTGTATATGTACCACAATTTTTAATCCAGTCCAGCTTCGATGGGTACCGCGAATGGTTCCATGTTTCTGCTATTGTGAATAGAACTGCAACAAACATACATGTGCAGGTATCTTTTTTTAGAATGATTTGAGTTCCTCCAGGTATATTCCCAATAGGGGAATAGCTGGGTAATATGGAAGGTCAATTTCTAGTTCTTTGAGAAACCTCCACACTGTCTTCCAAAGAGGTTGCACTAGTTTACATTCCCACCAGCAGCGTAGAAGCGTTCCTTTTTCTCTGCATTCTCGCCAGCATGTGTTGTTTCATTAACGATGGCCATTCTTACTGGGGTTAGGTGGTATCTCAATGTGGTTTTGATTTACATTTCTCTGATGATGAGTGAAGCTAAGCACTTTTTCATGTGTCTGTTGGCTGCCTGTATAACTTCTTTTGAAGAGTGTCTATTCATGTCTTTTGCCCACTTTTTAATAAGGCTGGTTGATTTTTTTTTTCCTTTTGCCGCGTTTGAGTTCCTTGTAGATACTAGATATTAGGCCTGTTTGTCAGATATTCAGTTAGCAAATACTTTTTCCCATTCTGTGGGCTGTCTCCCTGCTCTCTTGATGGTTTCTTTTGCTTCGGAGAAGCTCATTAGTTTGATAAGGTCCCCCTTGTCTAACTTATTTCTTAATGTATGGGCATTTTGGATTCTGAATAGGAATTGGTTGCCAGTTCCAGTTTCCAAAAGGGTGTCTCCTGAGTTTTCTAAGATTCTTATACTTTGAGGTTTTACGTTTAGGACTTTGATCCATTTAGAGTTAATTTTTACGTATGGTGATAGGTAGGGGTCTTGTTTCAATCTTCTGCATGTGATCAGCCCAGTTTTTCCAGTACTATTTAATGAATATGTTCTCCTCTCCCCAGTGGTTGCTGTTGGAGACTTTGTCAAAGATGAATTGGTTGAGAAATTGAGGCTTTGCTTCCTGAATCTCTATCTTGTTCCGTTTTTCTATGTGCCTGTTCTTGTACCAATACCAGGCTGTTTTGATTACTGTAGCCTCTTACTAAAATTTGAAGTCTGGAAGTGTAATACCTCCTGGCTTTATTTCTTCTGCTAAGGATTGTTTTGGCTATTCGTGGTCATTTATGTTTCCATATGAATTTCTGTATTGTTATTTCCAGATCTAAGAAGAATGATGTTGGTAACTTAATGGGTATTGTGTTGAATCTGCAGATTGCCTTTGGTAGGATGGACATTTTAACAATGTTGATTATTCCTGTCCATGAGCATGCAATATTTTTCCATTTGTTTGTGTCTTCTGGAATTTTTTTGAGCAGTGTTTTGTAGTTCTCATTGTAAAGGTTTTTCCTTTCTCTGGTTAGAAGACGCTGAGGTATGTCATTTTTTTTTTTTTTTTTTTGGTGGCTATGTGAATGGGATTGTGCTTTTAATTTGGGACTTGGCCTGCTTGTTGTTGGTGTATGGGAAAGCAACTGTGTTTTGCACATTTATTTTGTACCCTGAGACGTTGCCAAAGTCCTTTATCATTGCAAGCAGGTTTTTGACAGATTCTCTTGAATTTTCAAGGTATAGAATTTTATCATCAGCAAAGAAGGATAACTTGACTTCCTCTTTTCCTCTTGTCTCCTGATTTCCTTCTCTTGTCTAATTGCCCCAGCAGAACTTCCAACACAATGTTGGTCAAGAAGGGTGAGAGTGGGCAGCCTTGTGTTGTTCCAGTTTTCAGGGTAATGTTTCCATTTTCTGTTCATTTAGCAATATGTTAGCTGTGGGTTTATCGTAGATGGCACTTACTATTTTGAGGTATGTTCCTTCTATACCTAGGTGTTTGAGGGTTTTCATCAAGAAGGGATGCTGGATTTTATCAAAAGTTTTTTCTGCATCTAACGAGATAATCATGTGGTTCTTGGTTTTACATCTGTTGATGTATTTAATTACATTTATGGTCTAGTGAATGTTGAACAGCCCTGCATCCTGGGGATGAAGACTACTTGGTCATGGTGGATGACTGTTGAGATGTGTTTTTGGATCCGATTTGCTAGAATATTGTTGAGGATTTATGCATCTATGTTCATAAGGGATATTGGCCTATAGTTCTCTTTCTTTGTTGGATCTTTACCCAGTCTGGGTATCAGTGTGATGTTAGCTTCGTAAAATGATTTGAGGAGAATTCCATCCCTCTCAATTGCCTGGAATACTTTCAAAAGGATTGGTATCAGTTCCTCTTTATACATTTTGTGGAATTCTGCTGGAAAGCCATCTGGTTCAGGGCTTTTTTTTGTAGGTAGTTTTCGTATGACAGAGTCAATTTCCTGGGTGGTTGTTGGTCTATTTAGTGTCTCACTGTCTTCTTATTTCAACCTGTGGAGGTTGTGTGATGTCAGAAAGCCCTCCATTTCATTTAGGTTATCAAGTTTGTTTCCATATAGTTGTACATAGTAATCTCTGATAATCTTTTCTATTTCTTCGGGATCAGTTGTGATTTGATCTTTTGTATTTCTGATTGTGCTTATTTGGGCTTTTTTTTTTTTCACTTCTTCTTGGCCATTCTGGCTAGGGGGCCATCAATCTTGTTAATTCTTTCAAAGAACCAGCTTTTTGTTTTGTTGATGTTTTCTATGATATTTAGGTCTTCTATATCCCGTATTTGGGCTCTTATTTTGGTGATTTGGATTCTTCTGCTAACGTTGGGATTTTGGTGGTCTTCTCTTTCTAGCTCCCATAGGTGATTTGTTAGGCTCTCAACTTGTGAACTTTCATTTTCTTGATGTATGCTCATGGAAAAATAAATTCCCCTCTTAGAACTGATTTCTTGGTATCCCTGGGTTTTGGTAAGATGCTTCTTCATTTTCATTTGTTTCCAAGAATCTTTTAACTTCTGCTTTGATTTCAGTGTTGACCTGGTACTTGTTCAGCATCATGTTGCTTAGTGCCCATGTCTTTGTGGTCTAATGTTGTTGGTATTGATATTTATTTTTATTCCACTGTGGTCTGATAGTGTGTATGGCAAGATTTCAACCTTATGGAATTTGTTTATACTTGACTTATGGCCAAGGATGTGATCAATCTTGGAGTATGTTCCATGTGGTAACGAGTAGAATGTATATTCTGTGGTTGTTGGATGGAATATTCTGTAGGTATCTATTAAGTTCATTTGGTCAAGTGTCAAGTTTAGGTTCTGGATCTCCTTGTTGATTTTTTGCCATGATGATCAATCTAGGGCTATTAGTGGTATTCAAGTTCCCTGCTATAATAGTGTTAGAGTCAATATCTTTCTTTAGTTTATTTAGTAGTTGCTTTATAAATGCTAGTGCTCCTGTGTTGGGTGCATGTATGTTTAGGATGGATATTTCTTATTGATGGATTGAATCTTTTATCATTATGTAGTGTCCTTTTGTATCTTTTAAAATTTTTGATAGCTTAGAGGTTATTTTGTCTGATATTAAGATCACAACTCCTGCCTTCTTTTGTGATCCATTTGCCTGGAAACTCATTTTCCAACCTTTAACTTTGAGTCTGTGGAGGCATACTTTTAAATAAATGATCTATTTTAAAGCAAATATTTAACTAATATTAACTATGTTTCTGACACTGAAATTGGTGCGGAGTGTTCATGGAGAAAACCATGACTTTAACCTTATGAAACAAAGAGTTTTAGATGTTAACTATCTACTGTAATTTCTAAAATATTTCACATAATCTTACCCCACCCCACTACACACCAGCCCACATTCTTGTTCCTCTTCCTTGCTTCACTCTTTTCATAACACAGATTGCCATCTGACACACACAGAGTTATCTGGTATATTTAAATTTTTGTAATTTGTCCTCAGAAGAACACCTTCCATGGCCCTAAAAAAGTAACCACATAGAATTATAGAAGGTCCTTGAATAACATTGTTTCCTTCAAAGTTTTGTTATAACACTGACAATGAAAAAAAAAAAGAAAAATTTCTTCTCAGTCAGGGCCATGTGTGGAACTTTCATGTTCTCTCCATGTCTGTGTGAGTTTCCTGTGGGCACTCCAGGTTCTTCCCACACCCCAAAACAGTGCTTGTTAGGAGAACTGACATGTCTACAGGGTCCCAGTGTGAGTAAGTGTGTGAGTATGAGCCACCCATGGGCTGCTGTCCTGGCCATGGCAGGCCTGGCCTTGCCCCTAAGCTGCTGGTATAGGCTTTAGACACTTGTGGGCAATGATCCTGAACTTGAATCAACAGGTCCGAAAATGAATATATAAATGAATGAATGAATACAAATGATCATAAAATAAGATTGTAAAATAGCAAATAGTTACACAAATGTATGAAAATAAGCAATACAGTAGGAAAGTTCTCAGCAAACCTGTCATATTTGCGATTGATTACTGTTGAGCTGCATGGTAGGAGGAGGTGCTCCTCACAATTTTCGCTTTATAGTATTTATTCCTTGACTTAATCTATCACCACTATAACTAATTCACTAGAAACTGGGCAGAGAATTATTTTACTTGTTTATATTAATTTTCCTTAAATGTGTGTATAGTTCACATTTATTTCAATGTCAAATATTATAAGTGTTTTGAGTCTTTATTTAGAAATGTGGTAATTTTTATGACTAGAAATAAGCAGTATAAGTTGGTTTTGTTCTGTTTCATTTTGGCTAAAGTCACAATGTCAAAGAACCTATGGACGATTTTAAGTGAGGACTCGCCGCACTACCCAATGAATATTTATTGAATAAGTAAATGAATATGTGCATGATGGGCATTATCATCCTTATTTTACACATGTGGGAGAGATTTGGGGGACTTTTTAATGATCAGCTTTCTGGTAAAACGTAGTACCATCTACTAGTTTCCAAATTCTTTCCACTACATTATGATATCTTTCAAATGTAAATATTCTCCAGACTCCATTATCCATTTCTGGTTGAAAAATGAATAAAAGACACTAGGATCACGATGACAAGGAATATATGAAATAAGAATGGAAATTAGCAGAATATATGACAATGAGGATAAGGCTGATCAATATACAATTATGACTAGTGGATGTGTAGAAGATAAAAATAACAAGAAAATGTTGACTCCTATGGATGCTATCATAACGCCTCAAAACTGAAAAAAAAAAAAAGGAAGCAAGCACTTTGAAAGTAGATGATAGCTTTTTACAGACGTTTTCATGTACACCACCCATCACCTTAAGCTAAAGCATTAGGTGAGTTTATCAGTGATATCCTGTTCCCTCGCTCAACTTTCAGCATTGAAAGTGTCGGTTCACTTTGGATCTCCCAAGCTTTTCCACTCGCATAGTTATTACTGTTTTTTTGGAAAAGGGTATGAACGTTTTGTCATAAAAAGCAAAATTGATGTTTTTCTTTTTCATTTCAGAAAGTTTAAACATGTGGGCTACGAAGCATTATGACCTCTATTAAAAGTTAATTAGCTAAACCATGAATAACTCTCAGATAACAACTGTGGCAGAACATTTTGTTACCCACAGTAGAGAAAATGAAGGGGAAAATGTGTTAGACTGCATCCATACTACTAAGTTTAGCAGGCATATGCATACAAAGCATATCTAAATAAAAAGTTAAAGAATGATCAAATGGAGTAAGTAAAATTTGGGTTAATATTTGACATAAAAGCAAAGATTGCATGAAAAGAATAATGAGAAGGTAATGTTTATCAGGAGGCACAAACGTCTAAATAAAAGCTTGGACGTTTGAAAACTGGTATGAATGAGAGAAAGGAAATTGATCGGCATATTTGAATTGAGAATTCATTTCACAATTTATAAAGACATAAGGTATTGTACCTTCTATTAAAATTACTATAAAACCACATGGTAGGGAAAACTAATTAATCAATTATTTGGACACACATTTATTGATTTCCTGGGGTATTCTGGGCATGATTCTCTTTTCCAGAGATCAAGTGGAAAATAAAACATACAAGAATTGTGATCTTATTGAGCTTATATTATAGTCACAGGTGATAAACACAGATAGTAAAGAAGTGTTGAAATCAAAGAGCAAGATAATCTCACATCATAATAATTGCTAAGAAGGAAGAAAAATGATGTGATAGAGCTCAACTGGAGAGACTTGGGGCAGTCTCTCGTTGTGTTTATTGAGGTTGGTTTGTTTAACCTTCGCTGTAAGTTCTTGGGCAATTGCACAGGTTTCTTCTATTTTTAGATCATTCAGAAAAGTTCAAACTTACTTCTCTACAATAATGTGTCAGCTGCTATTTATTGTTGAATCTGTTTTTTATCAATTATCTTTGTGGTAGGTACTATACTATGCCAGATTTACTAACAAGAGAAATAAAGCACAAAGGTTCAGTAACTTGCAAAAAGTCACAGAAAAAGTGTTGATCCACAGTTCAAATCAATCAGTCTGCCTTCTTACTTCTTTCTTTTAATCAGGATATTTTGTTACCTTGTAAAATTAATTCCTTCCTGTATTCATCCTCTGTCTCCCCCTTGTGGCCATTTATTTTCATTTGCTTTTGGTTTTTTTTTTTTTTTCTTTAAGACCTTATTTTTGTTTTCTTTAAGTCTTTCTTTCTTTGAAGTCTGACTTAATATTCACTTTTCCTTATTTTTTAGGTAAATAATTCTGAATTAATTCCCATTCTGGTCATTCCCTGGGTACTATCCAATTTAGGCCCCTCTTTTAAAAAAGTGTTCCCTAAGTCCCAGCGCTGTGACTCAAGCCTGTAATTCCAGCACTTTGGGAGGCTGAGGGAGACGATTGCCTGGACTCAGGAGTTCGAAACCAGCCTGGACAACTTAGCGAGACCTCATTTCTACAATAAATCAAAAAATAAGCTGGGCGTGGTAGCGCATGCCAATAGTTCCAGCTATTTGGAAGGGCTGAGGTGGAAGAATCAACTGAGTTCAATAGGCCAAAGCTGCGGTGGCTGTGAGCATGCCACTGCACTCAAGCATGGGTGACAGTGTGAGATTCTAACTCAAAAAAAAAAAAAAGTGTTCTCTGAAATAGGAATAACATGTGGGGATCGAATGGTTGTTGGAAAAGTGAGAATATAACTTCTTGTAATTTTAACTTGATATTTCTTTTAATATTTTCTAAATCAACACTTCCATATTTAATGACTTTTTAAAAAATTTTCTGCAGTGAACAATATTTTCTGATTAAGTTAATTCATGTGACAAATCAAGAAAAGTCAAAAGTAATTCCAAGATTTTGACTGAGGAGCTATAAGTATAGAATGTTCATTTATTGAGATGGGAAACATTTTGGGAAGGGTTACTCATTCCTTGATGTGTTAAGTTTGAAAAGCCTATAATAGATATAAGTAAATATACCAAGAATCCAGTTAGATACCCAAGGGGGACCGCCCCAAGAATCCAAAAATCTGGAATTATCTTTTGGAGTGCAGGTCCCTTGTAGTACCCTCAGAATTTGTTCCTCTGGATCAAATGGTCAAGCAAAGTTTTTATCTGGACGTTTTGAGAAGGTTGTGTCACGATTTGTGGAAGAAATGTCCTGAGTTGTGTTCAAACAGGTGACTGGTTCTTCCACCATGACAAAGCACCTGCCCACACTGCGCTGAGTGTTTGGCAGTTTTTGATCAAAAACAGCACAACCTCCATACCCTACCCTCTCTATTCACCAGATCTCTCCTCCGGCAACTTTTGTTTTGTTTTCCCAGATTAAAAAAAGTCCTCAAAAGGAATCATTTTGCTGATATGGAAGGGATGAAACAAAGAACAGCACACTAAGAGGCATAAAAATGGAT
This sequence comes from Carlito syrichta, assembly GCF_000164805.1. NCBI lineage: Eukaryota > Metazoa > Chordata > Mammalia > Primates > Tarsiidae > Carlito > Carlito syrichta. The sequence goes on from NW_007248800.1 coordinate 104,664, forward strand.
GAATTCAAAAACTGTTTTAAGCAGTGGAAAAAGCAACTTGAAAGGTGTATTGCATCAAATGGAGAGTACTTTGAAGGTTACTGAAATTTAAACATGTAAGAGTAAATACACAATTTTTATAAATAAATTTCACGTTTTTCTGGGGGGATGCCTCTCTTGTGGTCCTGGAGATCAAACGCTGACATTGAGATCTAAATTTGGATATTATCATTATGTAGTTTTACCTCAAGCCATGGAGCTACAAGAGTTCATCCAGAGGTGGTAAAACATAAAAAGAGGGTCAAGAACTGAATTCTGGGACACAACATTTTGAATTCAGTTGAGGGAGAATCAGTGAATCAGAGGGAGAATTGCGTAGTGAGTGAAGTAAAAGGAAAACCAAAAGAATGGGTTCCTGGGGAACAAAGTATTTTAGAGAAAAAGTTTGTTATGAAAAGAGAATAATCGATTATGTCAAATGCTACTTATAAAGTAATATGAATTCTGAGAAATAGTCATTGGATATGTTAATATGGAGGTAAATGGTGACTTTGACAGGAATGTTTTTATAGAAATAGTGAGGAGAAAAGCCTAGTTGGAGTAGATTCAGAAAAGGTGGAAAGGACAGCAGGCACAGACAGCTTTTGAACCCTTTTGGTATTAAGAAAATTAGAGAAACAAGGTGATTACATATATGTGTGAAGTAGTGAACAAGAGACGCTTGGCTTATTTTTAAAATGGAAGATATATATTAGTAGGTTAAGCTGAGTGAACAAGTAGAATGAAAAATTAGAAGATGCAAGAGAGAAAATTACAAATTAAAAATCTTTCAGGAGGTAGATGAAGTGAATTTCAATGTACAGATGAAGATTGATCATAGACAGGAGGTGAAATATCCTAATCATTGCTGAAAGGGATTCTGCCTACGTACTGATACAGTTGTTTTTGTATAATTGGTTGGTGGAACAGAGAAGACCCCCTTCTGAAAGTTTTTTTTTTTTTTCCTAAAGATAATAGAAAGGTCAACAGTTGAGTTTGAGGAAAGAAAAAATAAACCTTTTATGAGTTGAGAAACAGAGATTCAAAATAATCAGGGTTTAGCAGAAAAAGTTGAATAGTGTCGGAAAGTTATAATTTCAGAATATAAAATAAGACCCGTTAATAAGGGCAGATTCAGCTACTTGTAAGTAAATGTAGAGCAGGTAGAGTTGAATTTGACCAGGCAGCACTTTTCAGATGCTTATAATGAATGGAGAGGTAAGCAAGAAAATTGTAGCTATAAGTAGGAAAATAATTAGCATAACTGACTCTGGTAAATGGTCTATACCAGGTAATGAAACATGAAGTATCGATAATAATGAAAAAGTGGTGTGATTCGTGAATTCATATCAGTGGGCATCAAACTACTGTAAGTCATAAAATCACTGGAGAGAGTGGGCTGGAAAGATAGGAGTTGGGGGTCAGAAAGTAGATTATCTGAAACTGAGACAATGGAGGAGTTGCCGTATTGGAAATATAAATAACTCTGACTCAGCACTGTCCAATAGAATTTTCCGTGGTAATGGAGATATTATTTATCTGTCCTAATTCCATAAACAATGCAACCTGTGGCAATTGAGCACTTGAACTATATTAGTGTGACTTGGAAAATTTTTAATTTTAATTAATTTAAGTTTAAATAACTATATGTGCTTAGCAACTACTATAGGAGCAGCAGAGCTCCAAAGTATGATTATGTAGTGAGTGGCTGATTTGTGGATGTGGACAATTATGGAAGGTAAATTCAAGAACAGAGAACTCGGGGTATTGAAATCATTGATAATTATGATAAGACTACATGTAAAGAAGATTAATGATAGTTGAAAAAATGGTAGAAGAATGTCCTAGAATTTGGTAGATGCCTGCAACAAGGTGGTTTTTTTTTTTTTTTTCATAATGTAACTAATGAAATGAGCTATAGAGATGCTGGAAGTTTTTAAGGAAGAAAAAGTAAGTACAGTAACATAAATTAATAAAATCATACACTAATTTTAGATGTTATAGCCTTTTAGGTTCAAATAGTGGCAAGTATGTAAGAGCTATAATTAATCTTCCTCTTAGATTAATCCTGAGAATTTTTAAAATCATTGTTTTACTTGAGCATTATTTCATGAAAGACAGAAAGAGGTTAAAGAATTTCTTCGACAACTTCAAAATATGTGAAAGAATCAGGAAATTGAGAACAGAAACTCAGCCTTTGCAAAGTATGATGAAAGTGAAAGACCAGAACAGAGATATAAAAACCTCTTTAATTTCTTATTTTTGTGTCACTTATTTGACTTTTCCTCATTTACCTAAATTAGTAAACGTCAGCATAGATGGAGTATTTATTTGCACATGTTTATAGTGAATTTTTGTTTATATATGACGTAGATCCTTTAGACATTGTTCTTTTGATCAAGCACTTCATCCGTTTGAAAAAAAACAAATATATGTTTATTTATGTGTTTAGAGATCATACATAAATGTTACTCAAGAGTATAGTATTGCATTGCTTTTCTGCCCCTCCTTTACACCTCTGAGGTAGGTGTGTGTCGTTGTGGAGACCTTTGACTAAGAGAATCTTCACACAAAGGTGGACTATAAATCACTCAATCATGTGAAAACAAAAAACCTGTACAAATTCTCCCCCTAAGAACAGAACTTCATCTTACACACCTGGATGCTATTATAAGAAATTCAAATGTGGTCTGTGCCAGAGAGATGTGGTGTTGGTAATGGGGCAAGGAGAAGAAATTAATAGCTATTAAACTTGACTATAAATGAGATTTCCCTTACCCTAAAGGAGGGCTTTAAAGGAGATTCTTTCTGCCTTAGCCCAAATAAAAAAATGATTATCATAGTTGACTCTGGTAAATGGACTATATCAGGCAATGAAACATGAAGTATTGATAACAATGAAAAAGTGGCACGATCAGTGAATTTTCTTACGCTTTACCCCAAAGGAGGGTTTTAGAGGAGATTCCTTAGTTCTTTTGCTCATCTGTAACCCCTAAATATTTTCTTGAGTTCTTGCTGCTGTAGTACATTACCATAAATATATTACCTTTCAGCTCTGCAGATTAAAAGTCTCACATAGATATCACTGGGCTAAGATCAAGGCTGTTGGCAGGAACATATTTCTTTCTAAAGATTCTATGAAATAATCTGTTTCCGTATTACCTTCGCATCCTCTAGCCAAAATTCCTTGGCTCCTGGGTTCCCTCCATCTTCAGCCAAAGACGTTGTCACCTTTCTGACCTTATATGTGGTCACATCACTCTCTCATCACATCTGTCCTTGGGGGAATACATAGGTGTCAAATGCTTTAAGGTTCTGGCTTTGATACTGATGCTAAAAAGAGGTGTTCTGTGGAGTTTCTAAAATGGAGACAAATCGTCGTTTGGTATATAGTAGTAGAGTGTTTCCAATATTTGAGTAGAAAATATGTGGCTTTCAGAAACACAGTGAGTACTGTAATATCGCTGCATTTTATGAAGCTCTGTGTTGTACTGAAAAATTTTGACTGGACATACCAGAGATTTAGTTTAGGGAGTAAGAGATTTCTTTTTATAAATACAATCCTTGATATTTATCCTTTGTGAGAGAAGCCGGGGAATATTATTTTAGGAAGCAAACTGGATGCCCCTAAAATAGAGAAAGTGGAGGAAATTTTTCTTTCACATGGTGTGAGTAACTGAAGAGAAAAATTGGAGGATGATTTAATCAGAAATGGACAAAAGCTACTTTCTTTTTTATAAATGTATTTTAAACATTTAGGGGTGGTTGAAGTACCAAGTATAATTTGTAATATGGAATCAATAATAACAATATCTATATAGAATTTCACATAAATTATATTTTTGTCAAAATATAATTGTAAATCAAATTTACAATAATATTAGAATAATATAATATTTGTATTTTATCCCCGAGGTTGAAAGAAATTAATGGATTTAACCAAATTCATAATACTGGTATATGGTGAAGTCCAGGCTCATTTCTTGTCTTCAGCTTATTCCCTACACCCATTTGAAAAAAATACCAGTCTCCGTGTCCAAGAAGTTAATTTAATATATACAACTGCATTCCTTACTTTCAGGAGATTTGTCAACAATTCAGGTTGTCCTGGATCATGTGAGCTGCTTCCTGCTCTCAAGATTTATTTTTATTGTATGTGTGATTTGTCATATGTGGGGAGGATATACAAAGAGACATGAGAATAGAGTTTGCATGGGTCTACTAAAGGTGGTTACACATTTTTGGCTTGTTTTGTTTAATTTTGTAATTCTAACTCTATCCTCTGAGGGAAAGGGAGGTGAATACGGTGTATGTTATAGTGCACCTAGAGATTGAATTAATGTATGTATAACAGTGGGCTAAATGCTATTTGGAGCCAAATCAAGGAATTGAAAGGTGAGGGAACTATAAGAACGATTTTTATTTTTAAAAAATACAGGTAGGATGCTGATGTTTATGGAGTTATCCACTGGCTTCCTGGTATATTCTGCTGTATGTAGCTTAGACTGCACTCATTCACTTTTTCATTTATTATTAATTCATTATTTATTATGTAAAAAAGTAGCATAGATAACAGATGGTAATTTTTATCTATTAAAAATTTTTTAAAAATTTTTTTAAAAATTTTTAAAAAAGAATTCTCTCTTATAAGGCAGATAGACCACTGCCTTATGGAGACCTGTAATCTCAAAATCTTGAGTCACCTATAACCAGCATCATCAAGAGAAGCAGTTTTCATAGCCTCTCATTTATGAATTCAATAAACTTGAAGAAGAAAGATGATTAATGATATAAAACAAAAACTTTAAAATTAGGACAAACTTACTCTTTTTTTTTTTTTTTTTTTTTGAGTTGGAGTCTCACTCTGTCACCCAGACTGGAGTGCAGTGGCTGCTCCCGGCCACCGCAGCCTTTCGAGTAGCTGGAATTACAGGCATGTGATACCATGCACGGTTGATTTTTTGATTTATTGTAGAGAGGAGGTCTCGCTGTCCAGGCGGGTCTCGAACCCGCGGGCTCAGGCAATCCACTCACCTCAGCTTCCCAAAGGCTCAGGACCCCCGGCTCAAACTTACTCTTAAAGGAAAAGAAAGTAGGAAAGAAATGAAGGAGACCTGATAGTGAAATCCTCATTGTATATCTTGTTTGGCATTTTCTAAATAAGGGGTTTGAAAAAGCAAGAGAGAAATTTAGTATCTAGACGCTTCCTTCATGGAAGCAATAAGCAACCCAAAGTGTAGCAAGCACAAAGCAGTTCTATTTGCTCCTTCCTCTGCTGGCTTTCTTCAGGGAATCCAGCTCTCTCTCCTGTGTGATATCACGCTGCTCTGAGTCTGCTAATCTTTGCCTGATGCTGCTGACTGGGTTGGTGAACTTGGGGATTATATGTAAGTGTAGTTGCATCCAACCCAAGAAAGGTGACTAAGAAACATAATTTTAAACTATGTAAATTCTGGTTAGATTATAGATAGGTGCTGGCATCCTGAGTCTAATAATTTTCTGCTGCCTCATCTCTCTGCCTTTCTTCATAGCTTCAAGATAAACCAGCAAGAGACATACCTTATTATAATTAGAATTTTGTTCTAAATTTGTGTTTTATCTTGATAAGCTAAAATAGAATATAAAGAAGACTTATTTTTCCAGTTATTGGTTACAATAAAGAGCCTCTTTTTTGCCTAGACACACATTCGTTTATCATTCCAATTGGTGAGAAATACAGAGCAAAGGAGATATATTCAAGGAAGGGTATATCATTTAATTTATCTGTAAGACTAACTTAATCTGTTCCCATAGACCTTTCTAGTGTAGAGAAAACTAAGTAGCAGCCACAGCCTGACTTCTATAAATGGGAAAGAAATACAAAAAGGAAGAGTGACCTGTATACCTTAGCAAGTAGATGGAGGGAGTTGACCCATCTCCACTTAACAATGGAAGCTCCACTTCCCAGCACCACAGCCTCAAAAGAACATTCTATTGATTCTGATCCATCATTGGGCAGTTGGAGATGGACAGGGTAGGGAGTTGTGGACAAACAGTAAGTGGAAACACATCCTGAGAATTTACAATTTACAGAATGTTGTTACATATAGTGTATACAGAGTAGTCAACTGACACAGTATTCACCTCCAGGGTATTTGAAATCAAGAAAGTTAACTTGAGAAATGACACTAACATCTCCTCTGCTCTTTTAACCTTTGCTTGTTCTCTTTACTCCCCACATATGTATAAATATATAAAATATTTTATTTGTGCATAGCGAAATATAATAACTTTTTATTAATAATTTTTAAAATTTTTTTGCTTTCTTCATAAAGATTCAAAGTGAAGAAATTCAAGCACTTTTAATGTCAGCTAGACTGAGTAGTAACTATAACCTATTGATGGAATTCCATTTTAATGGATTTAAGTATTTCTCTTAAGTAATTTTACTTGGGATCAGGGCTAATTTAAAGTAAATGACTCAGATTTACCAGCATTAGGGACTTTGATGCTTTGTGGAGGCAGAAGTCTCTCAATATTCAGATGCATGATATTGACTTTAAGGGCAACTGAGATCATTGATAGGTGATCAGATTTCAAATACAGAATTTATAATTATTTTAAATCAATTAATTTTCAGATTTAGTACTACAGGACTTGTCCAGATCAATGAATCCAAAGGATGTGCTTATTTTCAAAAATGAAATATTTCTATTTCTCACTGTGGTGCTGAAATTTCTTAGATTTGTGAGAATACACCCCATAAAGTGAAGATTGAAGGTATGGATTAATATGCTTCTTCCAAATTCACAAAGTAAGAAACATGTATTTGAGCCCATGTGAGAAAGGAGGAAGCTACAGTATCAGAGCCAAAAACTATGACTGTTTTTAAACTCTCAGGCAAATACATTTGTTTCACAGATCATTCTCCACTTTGTTGTCTAATGCCTTCTGATCTTTATTATTCAGTCTTTAAAGTATTTCTGGAAACCTAGGGGAACAATTGGCCCCTGGAACAATTATTAATTTCACTGAATTGCTTCTCTCTCTAAATAAAGACTCTTTTCTTGCTTTATTATTATATATTTACATGTGTACTAGGGTGCTGTTTAAGTATTAGACAACCAGAATGGACACAGGTCACAATGCTAGAACAAAGTCCAAGAGACTCCTGTTGCGATAGGGGTTTAGGTTTGGGTTTAGGTTTAGGTAAGGGTAAGGACCCTGGTGCCTGGGACTGCAGAACTGTATCAATCATTTGGAAATATTTTAGTACTTTAGCAAATACTTATCTGTAACACTATGTACCAGTTAAGTATCAAACTGAATATGCAAAATAATTCTTCTCCCACATTCCTATGAAAATAAATAATTTTATTAATCTTTAAAATTTAGATAACCTGTAATCTAGGTGAAGTAGCACACACATTTAATATTTACATTTTATCATTTATTTAAATTAATAATATTGAGATTATCGATTTTATAATATGAGTATTATATAAGACAAATTTATTCTCTTATGATTGAAATTTGATTTCCTTCAGAAAAGTCCTAATAAATTGTTTGAAGACATTAAAACATCAGAACCATTATCTTTTATTCTTTAGAACTTTCCTGAAATACAGTTTGTCAGTTTATCTGCACTAGATGGTAAACATTGTAAATCTAGAGTTTAAAAGTTTTTACAAAACAAAATTGCTGAAATCAGAATAATGGCAAAGGATATATAGTTTTTATTTTCTCCTCATATAATTGTATACTTAGGTATAGGCAGAAAAGAATGATCTAAGTTCAAAGCTAGTTGCTTTTCAGAATACGTTGACATTTTTTTGAAACTTCACACACACACCATACATTAGCTTGCTATTCTCTAAACACCTAAAATTATAAGCTAATTTCAGAAACTCTAGAACAAAGAAGCACCTGTTTGAGAAGACTCAGAATTACAAGCAAAATACATTCAAGTATAACTTTTTAAATACAGACAATTATTTTCATTGTTCAAATTAACAAAGTTTACTGGGTTCTCATTCAAGACAAACAAAAGTTACATATCCGTGGATTCAAGAAGTAAGTTTATTCTTTTCTTTTTCTTTCAAAGATAAAATTATTCATTAAGATAAAAAAGCTAGCCAGGCTCGGTGGCTCAGCCTGTAATCCCGCGCCTTTGGGAGGCTGAGGTGAGTGGATTGCCTGAGCCCGCGGGTTCGAGACCAGCCTGGGCAGCAAGACCTCATCTCTACAATAAATCAAAAAATCAGCCTGGCGTGATAGCACATGCCTGTCATTCCGGCTACTTGGAAGGCTGAGGCGGAAGGATCGCCGGAGCCCATCAGGTCGAGGCAATCTGTGCTATTAACACTGATTAAGTAGAGGTTACCTCATATAGATTATTCATTATAAAAACCATTGAAACACTGTAAAACTATTTTGGCTAAGATTGTAATTGTAATTCCTGGTATGATATGAATTTACATTTCTTGTAACTGTAAATGCATTGAATAAGTCCTAGAGCTCTACTGTACAGCATAGTACCTATAGACAACAATAATGTATTGTATATTTAAAATTAGCTAAGAAGGTAAAGCTTGTGTCATATAATACAAAAATAATAATAATAAATAAAAAGGGCAGGAGGAAACTTTTCCTAATAATGCATATGTTTATGGCATAAACCGTGGCAATGGTTTCACATATGTACACTTATCTACAAAGTCATTAAGTTGCATACATTAAATATGTATAACTTTTTATGCCAACTATACCTCAACAAAGTAGTTTAAAAAATGTTTAAGATTGAATTTATAAGTTCTGGTTCATTATTAAGTTACATCTATGCAATTTCAAATACTGAGAAAATGCAAGTTGTGAAAAATCCATTACTTTAAACGTTGTTAAAAATGAGGATTCCTGTTAGGATTCTTATACCCAGGATACCCTCATATCCCTTGGGAGACATTTTTTGTGTTAATTTTCATTTCTTTCATGATTAAGTATGTTATTTCTTGACTACTCTGATTTATAATTTTCTCTTAAAAGCTGCTGCTTCTTCTAGCACAAAGAGCCAAAAGAAGAGCTATATTTATACTTCACCTGTCACCAATGTTCTCAAAGTTGAGGAACAGACTTAACACCTACAATATGCTGTATTTCTATCAACTGATTTATAAACCTGCTGTCATCTAACAGGAATATAGAACAGATGTCTAGATACATATGTTTATGGAATAAACTGGTAATGGTTTCACATGTGCACATTTATCTACAAAGTCATTAAGTTGCGTACATTAAATATATATAGCTTTTTTTTTTTTGCCAATTATACCTCAATAAAGTGGTTGAAAAAGAAATGTTTAAGAAGCAAGTTAGTAAGAAGGGCATACCTAGTCACCTCAAACCAGCCCAAAGTAGATCAGCAGCAGAAGACAGCTACAGATAAGGTTAAAAAGTCTTGCAGACAGAATTAATTAGGAAGAGTCATGCAATGTATATCATTAAAAAATGATACCTGGGAGGAGTCACCACTTATGCGAAGTGACATTGTATTCCCTCTTCTGTGCTGAAATCTATATATTATACTCTTTTGCCTTGCATCATCTGACAGCTTGATTATGTGAAAGGAAAATAAGGCTTTAGAATGTGTTTGATCGGATTCAAAACCCAAGTTTGTTTTTTCTAGCTGTAGGACCTCAGATACGCTCTGTGCTAAATGAAGCTCCACATCTATAAAATTGAAAGAATGATTTAAGATGAGATAATATATTTAATTTGCCACATACTGTGCCTGCCATATAAAGAGCATTCTAGAAACTATAGACCCTTTTGCTCCTAGTTTTGAGCTTACTAAGGTTAGGGGTCCTGTCATGTTGATTCCTGTTTGTATCCTAAAGGCTTGCGCATTGACTGGCATGTAGTCGGCACATAACAAATATCTGTTGGCTAAATATATGATTCATTTGCCACTGCCTCTTACACCCATCAAAATGTCAGTTGTGAATTTGGTAGAACCAAAGAAATGGAGATCAGAAATATGTCTTAGTCCAACTCACCTTCCTGCAACTCATTTCTCACTTTCATTCCTGGCTTCATAAATTTCTCAACTTATGGTAATGGTTTCACATGTGAACACTTATCTACAAAGTCATTAAGTTGCATACATTAAATAAATATAAATATAAACTTGTCCCACTTAGACAAATAGCCTTAAAATCAAGACAGGCACAGTAGAACAGGTTTGCCTTACACTGTAGTTTGAAGATCGGCACCTAAAAACAAGAGAAAATGCAGCTCCCTAGGAAATCCCCTTCTCAAGACCCAACTCACAGATAATCTTGACTGCATGAGATCGGTGAGCCCAACATCAAGTCCACCCATAGAGAATAACTTTCCTCAGAAACAAACTTTGTCTAGAAACAAACTTAAAGTGTCTGTCACAAGTAATGACACAGGGCTAATTTCCATCTGCTAATTGCCTCGTGGCTCCCTGCTTTTTCTTCCTTGATGAGCTGATGTTTAGCTACATGAGTAAGCTTTCATTATATTTACATGAAAAAAAAAGTTGCCTTACAGTCATATTGAGATAATTTTCTTAAAGAAAATAGCAGGTAGAGAAGTAGACATTTAACATCTGCATACAAGAATAAGAGCATTAGTGGTGAAAATCAAGCAGAACATTTTATGCAGCAGTGTGCTCATGACTGGAAGGACCTGAATTTAACTAAGTGGGAACAGGAGGCAGTCGTTGTAATCATGGCTAAACTTAATTGGGTATCCATTGTAACCGTGTATTTTATATTCTTTTTTCTTCACAAAAATTCCAGGGAAAAGGTATTAGTTTTGTTGCCCTCTATTGTTTATGAAACAGGCTTAGAGAATTTAAGAATCCAGTTTGCTATAGTTTGAATGTCTTTCCCCTCTAAAATTCATGTTGAAATTTAATTCCCATCAATTGTAACAGTATTAAGTTGTAGGACTTTAAATGGGTGATTAAGAGGCAGAGCCCTCATGGGTGGACTTATTACTGTTATTAAAGGACTAGTGCTACCCCCCTTTTGCCTCTTAACCTTTTGCCTTCTGTCCTGTGAGGTTTCAGCCTTCTTCCTTTCCAGAGGATGCAGCACGCAAGTCACCATCCTGGGCGAAGAGAATGGTCTACCAAACTTGCTGGCAACTTGACATTACACTTCCCAGTCTCCAGAACTGTGAGCCAATAAATCAACGTTTACAAACCACCCAGTCTAAGGTATTTTGTTATAGAAGCACAAAACACACTGAGACATTAGCTAAAATGTGCAATTCTTAAGTTAAGAATAAAAATATAACCCACAGCTCCCAGACATTAAAAATCAATTATCTCGAGCACCAAGCTATATTGCTTCCTAATAGGAGGCTGGGGTACTTATGCATGCTTGAAACCAAAGACACTATTTTGAAAGAACTGAGGGGAGATGAACCTTATTATATTTTTATTATTACATAACTGGAAGGGGGGTGGGAAGAGAGCGAAAGAGAGAGAGAGAATTACTTGCAGTTAGTAAGACTAATATACCTGGGAAATAAAAAATTAGATTTGCTCAGGATCACGTTGTTAATTTTGGCCACCATTTGGGTGGCACTTTTAAAACAGTGCTTCATCTCCCCTTCCTGCTCAGTTTTACTCCATCATACCTAAACTGAGGAAAACAATGTTAATAATGTATCCACACATCTTTCTCCAAGTGCATACAAATATATATAGGCATGATTACACAAGCTTGTGTGTTGGGAGTTAGCCTTGGAGGCTTGTTTGATTGATAAAGTTTAGGTGCATTGAGAACCTTTGGCGGCAAAGCGAGTCCGGGTATCTGAGGCCTTTTTGTTTTTTTGTTTTTGTTGTTGGTACAGTTGAAGAAAGGCCTCCAAGGCTGGCTCCCAACACTTGTGTGCAGCCTCAAATATATCATCAATCCAAACTTTGGGTAATAGTCACTATTGCCACAGTCTCAACTGCTTGTAATCTTCACCCATGGTACTAGTTCACCTGCTTTCTCCATAATGGAGTTTTGATTAGTTTACTGACATAAAGGTCACTGGGCTGATCTCAATGTAGTGGGTTTTTAATCTTAGCTGTACATACAGAACACATGGGAAACTTTATTTAAACAACAACCACCACCACCACCTAACCACACCCCTGATAAATTAATCATAATCTTAAGCGGTGGGACAATTTCAGGCATCAGTATTTCTTTAAAGCTCTGGAGCATAATTTTAATGCACAACCAAATTGAAAACTATTTCCAAAAGGCTAGGTAGCTCAAACTCCATGTATCTTATTATTTTGCCAATGTCAATCAATATCCTCAGTATAGGTTTGTTGGCCAAGAGTACAGCAATGAAATAGCAAGAATTGCTGTTACAATCTGTCTCAATTTTGACCTATTATGACCTAATTTGGCCTGCACAAACCAAACTAATTCTTCTAACACTGCAGAAAAAAACATTCAATTTGATGATGGATCCGGCACCTATGCCTCTAGACCTGTTTACCCAGGAAGTAAGTATTGAGGTCATTTACCCAAACATTGCCAAATAGACAAGCTGAGTTAGTAATTGTCAACTGAGGAGTTTGTGAAACTCTCCAGTCTTGCCCTGGTCATTCTGATTCTGCAGATCTAAGACAGGGCCCAGGTATTTATGCCTTTAAGGAACTATTCATCGGGGTTAATCTGATGTGAAGCCAGGTTTGAAAAACACATAACTAGTTGTTAGAGATGAAAAATTATTTAAAATAAGTACAAAACATGGTATATTTCCCCTACAAATTAAACACACGTGTGAAACATCTCAGGCATTTTGACTGGATAGGGTGTAACCGGTGGAGGAAGGAAAGGAAGGAATTGAAATTACTGGGAACAAGCCATGTCTCATAAGCCAATTTACAGAAAGCAACAAAGGATGAAGTATTCTAACACATAGGACTAACATATCCCTGAGAAGAGCTTGGGATTTACCCATAGACTGTAGAGGCCATCAGGGATAAGTTGATGACGGAGGGTAGCAGAAAGAGGGCTATAAATAACATAACCTGATGAAAATCCAGCGCCACTGTGAGGTCAGAAACATAATTTTTCCTTTTTATGAGTATATATAAAAAAGTATACATAAGATAATTAAAATATACAAGATACTGTCAAAAATAAGAATGGTGATTTATTTTCAAATTGGAGTCTAGTTTATCTTGGGTTCTCAAGATGGTGTCTAAATGCTTTATGTTTCTCTTTTGTTGATTCACCTCCTGCTTCTTTGTGCTTCCTTTTCGTGGGCTTTTTACTTTGGTGGACTTCATGTTTAAACTTTTGTGGGATCCAATCAGAATGGTAATTCTGTAAGTCAATCAACAAATAGGACAAGCAAATGAAGTGATTCTGTAAGCCAATCAAAATATGTCACATAGGCGTCATATGGGAAAGCCTGTAATTTCTGCAGTATTCCTCCAGTGGGAAACCAGGAGAGAAACTTGTGTTTTAGGAATAAAAGAACTAATTCTTCCTACAGACACCCAATTTTGCAAGACCGTCATTAAAGTCTTGCTTCTGCTGCATGCCAGCCACATCTGTGTCCATCCCTTGATTTTGAACAGGTAAGTTTGTTTCTCACAATACCAGTTTTTTTTTTTAAACTAACCTTTTTATAAAAACAAAATAACCAACAAATAGATTTAAATTATTAGAATAGATCATTTTTGTTAGGATTAGAGAAATAAAAGAAGAAATTATTTTTCTCATGAGAAAAAAGTAAAACACAAATGTACGGGAATTGGGGACAGAGCTTTTTTATCTTTTTTTTTTTTGAGTTGGAGTCTCACTCTGTCACCTTGACAATTTACAAGCTCTGTGAAACTGAGCAAGAGTCTAAGCACTATTATATTGTAATAATGATTATCATTGGATATTTTTTGAGAAATAGAACTATTCTGAATAAAAGTCATGTTTTCCAATTAATATAAACTCTGACATTTTACATTATTTACAATGTTTATAAATATTTCAAATATGTATGATAGTTGTTTATATAATTTATATTTCTTTTTTGTTGTTTATTGTTGATACATAATATTTGTACAAATTTATGGAATACATGTGTTGTGATCAAGTCAGTGTATTTGAGGTATTCATCACTTTAAATGTTTATCATTTCTATGTGTTGGCAACACTTCAAGTACTCTCTTTTAGCTAGTTGGAAATATACAATACATTGACCTTACTTAGCTGTCAAACAATAGAACTTATAAGTTAACTGTATTTTTTGTACCCATCAACATACTCTCTTCATCCCTGGCCCCCCAGCCATCCACTTTTCCCATCCTCTTGTATCTATCATTCTAATCTCCTTTTTTTTTTCGTCTGAAATGTGTAATTGTAATTCATTTGTCTGGAATATGATTAGCATTGTTTAACTTTCTATTTTTAATAAATACTTAAGGAAACAGTTTATTCTATGTCCTAAGCTATCTTCAACCTTTTCTCTAGTAGATTATGCTTTTATAAACTTAAATTATTATTTTTAAAATTTTACTTTATTATAGGTATATGGGGTACAAGTCAGGATTAGCTACACAAGCAGGCTGCATGCTGGTGAAGTTTGGATTTTTTTTTTTTGTTGGAGTCTCACTCTGTTGCCCAGACTGGAGTGCAGTGGCCGCTCCCGGTCACCACAGCCTCGAGCTGCTGGGCTCCAGCGATCCTTCCACCTCAGCCTTCCAAGTAGCCGGAACTATAGGCGCATGCTACCATGCCCAGCTAATTTTTTTATTTTGTAGAGATGAGGTCTTGCCTGCCCAGGCAGGTCTTGAACCCGCGGGCTCAGGCAGAAGTTTGGACTTCTAACTGACCCTCACTTCCCCTGGTTTAGGACAAGGTACCCTTTTTGATGCTATGCACCCCTCCCTCCTCTGGCAGTGTCCATCTGCCACTGGTCCCTCCCTTATGCTAATGTGATTAATGTTCAGGGCCCACTTATGAGTGAGATAATTTGGTATTCAGTTCTCAGTCTGTGATAGATCACTAAGTAAGATGGTCTCCAACTCCATCCAATTTGCTGCAAATTCCATAATTGTGTTCTTAATTATGGTTGCATAATATTCCATTGTGTATATGTAACATTTTTCTTTATCCCATTCATTTTCAGTGGTTTGGGGTTGGTTAAATGTGTTTGCTATTGTGAATAGTGCAGCTATAAACATGCATGTGTAGGTGTCTTTTTGGTAGAATGATTTATGTTTCCTCAAATATATTCCCAGGAGAGGTTTTACTGGATCGTATGGAAGGTCAATTTTTAGTTGTTTTAGGAATCGCCACACTGCTTTCCACAGAGCTAGAACTAGCCTGTACTCCCACCAACAGTGTAGAAGCATTCCCTTTTCTCCGTACCCTCTCACCAACAACTGTTGTTTTTTGATTTATTGATGAAGGCCATCCTTACTGGAGTTAAGTGGTATCCATTGTGGTTTTGATTTGCATTTTTCTGATAATTGGTGAAACAGAATTCTTTCATGTATCTGTTGGCTGCTTGCATATGTTCTTTTGAAAAGGGTCCATTTATGTCTTTTGCCCTTTTTTTTTTTTTTTATGGGGTTGTTTGGGTTTTTTTCCTTTCAGTTCATTTGAGTTCCTTGTGGATCCTAGATGTTAGGCTTTGTCAGATACATAATTAGCAAATATTTTTTCCTCTTTTGTGGGTTGTCTCCCACTCTCTTGATAGTTTCTTCTAATGTGCAAAATCTTTTCAGTTTGATGAGATACCACTTATCTATCTTATCTTTTATGGCATTCACTTTGGGGGATATGATCAAGAATTGGTTGTCTACTCCAATGTGCATAAGAGTGTTTCCTACTTTTCTTCTAAGATTCTTATAGTTTGAGCTTTTCTGTTTAGGTCTTTGATTGGTTTAGAGTTGATTTTTGTATATGGAGATAAGTAGGGGTCCTGTTTCAGTCTTCTGCATGTGGTCAGCCAGTTTTCCCAGTATCATTTGCTAAATATGGTCTCCTTTCCCCGGTGGTTGTTACTGGTGACTTTGTCAAAGATAAGTTGGTTGAGAAATTGAGTTTTGTTTCCATAATCTCTGTTCTGTTCCATTGATCTATGTGTCTATTTTTGTAGCAGTACCAGGCTGTTTTGGTTACTACAGCCTTGTAGTAAAGTTTAATGTCTGGAGATATGATACCTCCCACTTTGTTCCTTTTACTGAGGAAATGGCAATACAGAAATTCATATGGAAACAAATAAGAGCATGAATAGCCAATATTCTCTCCTTTTATAAGATAAGCATGTTTCTCCTCCACATATGAGTGAGAACATGTGATATTTGTCTTTTTGTGCCTGGTTTATTTCACTTAACATAACAATCTTCAGTTCCATTCATGTGATTGCAAATGAAATGGTGTCATTATTTTTTATGACCGAAAAGTATTCTATTATGTAGACGTGTCACATTTTATCTATTAATTAACCCATTGATGGACATTTAGGTTAATTTCTTATCTTGGTATTGTGATAATGCTGCAGTAAATATGTGAGCACAGGTATCTCTTTGTGTGATATAACACATAAGATTTACCCTCTTAGGACTGATTTATTTTCCTTAGGATAAATACCCAGTAGTGGGATTGATGGATCGGTTAGCAAGTTTTTTTTTTAGTTTTTTGAGAGGTCTTTATGCTGTTTTCCATAGTGACTGCAATAATTTACATTCCCACCAACAGTGTATAGGAGTTGCTACCTACCAACCTACCAGCATGTGTTATTTTATTATTTTGTTTTATGTGTGTTTTTGACTTTTCAGTAATAGTTATTCTAATTGGAGTAAGATATCTCACTGTGGTTTTGATTTGCATTTTTCTGATAATTAGTGATGTTGAACATTTAAAATATATTTGTTGACCATTTGTATGTCATCTTTTGAGAAACATCTTTTCATTGTCCTTTGCCCACTTTTTAAAGGGATTATTATTTTGTTTATTATTTTACTGTTGAGTTGTCTCTTGTATATTTGGATATTAGTCTTTTGCCAGATGTATCATTTGCAAATATTTTCTCCCATTCAATAGGTTTTCTGTTCATTCCGTTAGTTGCCTTCATTGTGTAGTATTTTAATTTCGTTTAGTCCTATTTGTCTATTTTTGTTTTTCTTGCCTGTGATTTTTGAAGTCTCAGTCATAAATTGGTTGCCTAGACCAATGTATTGAAGCATTTTTCCCTAAAAACACATCAAAGCATTAATGGTATAAATTTCACTACTTTGATAAGGCAGTTTAGTGAATAGTATTTTCTACTCAGCTTGGAAGTTCTATCTGTTGAGAGGTATTTTTTATTCCAAATATATGTATATGTATATCACAGCTTATTCAGTGGCTATCACACACACACTTGCACATGTACACACACATACACACACATGCACACACATTTGAAAATAGTGCTTGTGTACTGAAATCTCCCCCAACGATTTATATAACATTTTTGTCACCTGAAGAAGAGTCCTTTGTGAGGATACAGGTTCCCAAGAATATTGAGATCCTTTAAAATATTTCCATTTTAAATGGACTTTCTTTTTTTCCCTTTTTCCTTTCTTCCTCCCTCTTTTTTCCCTTACTCCTTCTTTCCTTCCTGCCTCCCTGCTTTCTTCCCTCTCTCCCTCCTTCCTTCTCTCCTACCCATCCCCCTTTCCTCCCTCTAGCCTTCTGCTCCCCTCCCCCCTCCACCTTCTTCTTTCCTTCTCCCCCCTTCTCTCTCTCTCTCTCTCTCTCTCTCTCTCTCTCTCTCAGATCACTACATAAATGCAAAGACAAAAATCTACCAAATAAAAATTAGCTAACCACATTTTTTAAAAGAACTTAACACCCACACATCAGGGAGAGATTGTGTCATCTCCTTAGACCCATGCTCTTCTGAGAATTTGACACAAACCAGGGGATTGCGCTATCCTCCCACACACATGGCTGGATATGCCATGTGATAACCTCAAACAGAAAGGAGATGATAGTGCAATGACAACAGTTCTGTAGAAGACAAAAGCAGAATATAAAAACATTGTCATGACTGATTCTGAAGAAATTTAAAAGATTATCAGAGATTGCTAAACACCTGTATGCAAATAAACTAGAAAACCTAGTTTTTCATGGAGGAATTATTGGCATCACATAATCTCCCAAAGTTGAAACAGGAAGAAATGAAATCTTAAATAGATCAATAACAATCCAAGAAATTGATTGAGCTATAAGAAATCTCCCTGCCCAAAAAAGCCCTGGGCCAGCTGGTTTTTCAGCTGAATACTATAAGATATACAAATAGCTAAAACCAATCCTATTGAAAGTATTCCAGGTAATTGAGAAGGAAGGACTCTCCCTAGCTCATTCTAAGAATCCAGTATCATCCTGACACTGCAAAATGACAAAGATCCAATAAGGAAAGAAAATCATAGGCCATTTCCCTGTTGAACATGGAAGCAGAAATTCTCAACAAGATTCTAGCAAATTGCATCCAACAACACCTTACAAGGATCATCCATCATGAAGAGGTGGGCACACAGCAACACACTTATTACCAGCTCCACTATCATGGGGAGAGTCAGCTGGAAGTCAGAACTTCACCTGCATGAAACTTATTTATGTATTAGATTCTCTTAGGTACCCCACAACTCTAAAATAAAAGAAATAACATAAAATTTTTTAAATTATTTGTTAGTCTAAGAGAAAAGCATTTCAACTTCACCACAGATTGCCACAAAGAGGCCAAATTTTCTATTTTCCCATAATTAAAAAATGCAAAAAAAAACCCAAAAACTTTCAAAACCATCTGTCCTTCATTACAAGTTTATCTTTCTTTCACTAAAGTAATTGAAAAAGTTGAGATTCTTACTTATTGTCTAAGAATGATTTGGACTATTGGGGAGAAGAACTTATAAGTTAACTGAATTTAGTAACTACTTTTAGTTAAGGGAAATGTTGTACTAAATATTGGGCCAAGCACTAAGTATTGGTAACAGTATCTGTGACCATTTTCCTCAAATTATTTATAAAAATTGAAGAAAACATGCCAATGTTGCTTCTATGGATAGTGATCTTAGACTTTTATGTTTGATCTATGAACAACACACACTTTCAAATGTTTCAGGTTAAACAATTTAGAGTTTGCTTTGTATACAGAATCCATGGTAGGGTCTTATAGTAAGTGACAACCTGACAACCTCTAAAACTCTCATCATGTTATCTCAAGGTACAAGAAATTAAGGGGAAAACAAAACAAAACAAAACTTTTCCTACATTCCTATCTTAGTTGAGTTTTTGGTCGTAAGTTACCAGCACATATTTTTTCTCTTTCTTTATAAGAATGAATTGGCAATGGTTGGAAAGAAAACTGATATCCTGGAGACCCACACCGACCCCTCATTTTTAAAAATCTATGAATTGAAATGGTTTTAAAGCCAGACAGCTAGACCTATAGTTAGCAATAGATGTGACTCTTTAGCAAAACAGTAAGATTAATTTTTCATTCACTTTGTTCCAGGAAAGTTTTTAAATAACTTTACATTTATCAACTTATTTGTTTCCCACAAAATCCTACAAATTATTAGATATTTTTATTCTTCTTATACTATGAAGGAAATGAGACACAGAAAAAATAGTTGACTTTCTTAGTATGTTAATAAGAGTCAGAATTGGTGCTCAAATCTAGACAGCCTTATTTTAAACCCCTAATATTTCTTTTTTTTTTTTTTTGAGTTGGAGTCTCACTCTGTCGCCCAGACTGGAGTGCAGTGGCCGCTCCTGGCCACCGCAGCCTCGACCTGCTGGGCTCTGGCAACCCTTCCGCCTCAACCTTCCGAGTAGCCGGAATTACAGGCGCGCGCTACCACGCCTGGCTAATTCAAATATTTCATTTTAAACACATTTAGGAAGAGCTTTCTAGATATCTTTCCAATGGACAATCATATGATTCATCATGCCAGATTTTTGTTAAAATGTCACTAAGTCTTGCTACTACTTTTCTGTATATCTGTACTTATTCAGAAAACTTTGAACTAGGTCTTACTAGTACCTTAGTTTTGCTTTAAGGCCATACAATGTATTAGGCCATTCAACACCAACCAGTAGAGCTATCCAAGTTGCACGATGTAGTTGGATAGCCCAAATAGACATGAGACATTCAAGATGCAGAAAATGTGATAGACTGTACAATTCAGCATGTAATTTCTATCTCTAGCAAAATGATCCCTCAAGCCTATGAAAAGATTGAAGTGTCAAAAAAAAAACCCTATAAAAATAACTTCTCTATTCAATGTTTTTATTCTGTTTTGCTCTAGATTATGTCATCTTCCTTTAAGAAAAACAAATTGTACAAACTTGGCCTTGAGTAGCATACACTAGCAATTTATAAATATCCAGCTGTTAATGTCATTATTCAGTTGAATTTCTTGAAAAAAATCAATGTATCAGAATTCATGAATATTTGATTTAAAACTCATTTAGCACTTAGTAGACATGAATATAGCAGGGACATTGCTATTTGAGACAAGAAAAAAAGGAAAGAAAAAAGAATATAGAAAGTTTTGGTTTCAGCTTCAATCTATGACAGATGCATAATGTTCAGGGCCTGTGGACTTAAAAGTTTTTAAGAAAATTCCCAAGTTAAGAATTTAATTGAGACACTATGCTTTCTAAATACTGAAGGTAAACATTAGCAAACTAAGCGATTTATGTTTATTTTAAAAGTGCTAATTGAATGCCAAGCAGCAATAGTAAAATCAAAGAGAATAAGAACACTATTGTTACCATCTTCATGTAGATTATATTCTGGTAGTTCAGACAGTAGTGGTTAATTTTATGTGTCAGCTTTAATGGGGTGCTTAGCTATTTGGTCAGGTATTATTCTGGATGTGTCTGTGAGGGTGTTTCTGGAAGAAATTAACCTTTTAACTGGTAAATTGAGTAAAGCAGATTGTCCTCCCTAATGGAAGTGAGCCTCATCCAATCAATTGAAGGTCTGAATAAAACAAAAAGACTAAGAGAAAATACCTGCTGCCTGACTGCTTTTGAGTTTGGACATTGTTTTTGTTTTCCTGTCTGTGAACTTGAACTGAAGCATTACTCTTCCTATATCTTAAATTAGTTGGCTTTCAGATTAGAACTACACCACTGGCTCTCCTGGTCTCCAGCTTGCTGACTGCAGATCTTGAGACTTCGCTGCAGATCTGAGACTTTTCAGTCTCCATATTCACATGAGTTAAATCATTATAATCTCTTTCACTCTCTCCTCTCTATTTTCTCTATACACACACACATGCATACAACTGAAATTCATAAACCTACTAACCAAATATACAAAAGTCATTGCCAGACTTCTGGTATTCTAATCAGCACATAGTCCAACTGCTACTAAATATGATTTTGCTATCCACATCTCAATTTTAAAAAGCAATGATTTGCTAAGTAGAATTTCAGATGTCTAATTGAACTTTTATTGGTGAGATTAGTGATTTATAAATTAGGATGTTGAGCGTTAAAGGTGAGCTCTCATAAGATAAAAATGAAGGATTTAATACGTCAACTGATTGAAAATGTATTGGAGACACTCCCGTTTTTAAATATTCAGGAAATAAGAATTCAGAAATTCCTCTGGGTTTTACACTTAGGGATGATAGTTGAGTCTTTAGTTTAGTTGAAATATTTCTAGTTGTCTGATACTGACTGTAAGGAATGGCATGTTGACATATATGCCTAAAGTGAACTTTTTATCTAAGAAATTGGTAAGAGTACCTAAGTAAACAACTGTGTGTTTGTTGGTAAGAGCACCAGAATAAACAACTGTGTGTTGTTATCTATCCATCCTGGTGTGGTTGAAAAATTACAAATGGTTCACTTTTAATGAAGCTTATATGATGCAGAGGTTGGTGACAGTCAAAGGTGAAGTAATAAGCAAGTGAAGTGTATGCTATTCCAAGTAAACTCAAGCTGCTGTGATCATTCTGGAAGAAAATAATCAGGAGCTAAATTCTAATGAATTTTACATATCATGCTAAGAGATTTAGCTTAATTTTGAAAGTGATATTTTTAAAATGGTATTTTATGTATTTTTTAATTTTTAATTTTAGTTTATTTTAAGGATATGAGGTACAATTCAGCGTTAGGTATACAAATGTTCATTATGCAGGTACCCTTGTTGATGAGGTGTGCCTCTTCCTCCCCTGGCAGTTTCCTTCAACTGCCAATCCCACACCCCCACCCCTAGCAGTTTCCCACTACTGCCAATCCCTTTCTTATAGTGTTATGATAATTGTTCAAGGTCCACTTATAAGTGAGAACATATGGTACTCTGTTCTTTGCTTTTCTGATAGATCACTGCATATGATTGACTCTAAATCCATCCAAGTTGCTGTAAAGTCCATATGTTTGTCTTTCTTTATGGCTACATAATATTCCATTGTGCATATGTACCACATTTTTCTTTTTTATCCAGTCTAGCTTTGATGGGCAGCATGGTTGGTTCCATGTTTTTGCCATTGTGAATAGAGTAGCAGGAAACATACATGTGCAGGTATCTTTTTTGTAGACTGACTTGTGTTCCTCTGGGTATATTCCCAGTAGGGGGACTGCTGGGTCATATGGAAGGCCAATTTCTAATTCTTTTAAATACTGCCACACTGTCTTCCAAAGAGTTTGCACTAGTTTGCATTCTCACCAGCAGTGTAGAAGCATTTCTTTTTCTCTGCATCTTTGCCAGCATCTGTTGTTTTTTGTTTTGTTAACAATGGCCATTCTTACTGGGGTTAGGTGATATCTCAATGTGGTTTTGATTTTCATGTCTCTGATTAGTGAGGCTGAGCACTTTTTCATGTGTCTGTGGCTGCCCATATATCTTTTTTTTGAACAGTGTCTATTCATGTCTTTTGCCCACTTTTTAATGTTTGTTTTTTTTCCTTTTGGGTACATTTGAGTTCCTTGTAGATACTAGATGTTAGGTCTTTGTCAGATATACAGTTGGCAAATATTTTTTCCCATTCTGTGGGCTGTCTCCCTGCTCTCTTGATGGTTTTTTGCTTTCAGAAGCTCATCAGTTTGATGAGGTCTCACTTGTCTATCTTATCTCTTACGGCCTAGGCACTTAGGGTTTTGATCAGGAATAGGTTGCCAGTTCCAATGTCCATAAGGGTGTCTCCTGCATTTTTCTAAGGTTCTTATAGTTTGAGGCTTTACGTTTATGTCTTTGATCCATTTAGAGTTAACTTTTGTGTATGGTGATAGGTAGGGGTCCTGTTTCAATTTCTGCATGTGATCAGCCAGTTTTCCCAGCACTATTTACTGAATAGGTTCTCCTCTCCTCAATGGTTGTTGTTGAAGGTTTTTTCAAAGATGAGTTGGTTGAGAAATTGAGGCTTTGCTTCCAGAATCTCAATCCTGTTTCATTGGTCTATATACCTGCTCTTGTACCAACATCAGGCTGTTTGATTACTGTACCCTGTGGTAAAGTTTGACATCTGGAAGTGTGATACTTCCTACTTTGTTTCTTTGGCTATGGATTGTTTTGGCTATTTGTGGTCATCTGTGTTGCCATATGAATTTCTGTATTGTCATTTCCAGGTCTGAGAAGAATGATTTTGGTAATTTAATGGGTATTGTGTTGAATCTGTAGATAGCCTTTGGTGCGATGGACATCTTAACAATGTTGATTCTTCTATCCACGAGCATGAAATATTTTTCCATTTGTTTGTGTCTAATTGAAATTCTTTGAGCAGTGTTTTGTAGTTCTCATTGTAAAGGTCTTTCACTTTTCTGATTTGGAAGATGCCAAAGTATTTCTTTTCTTTTCTTCTTCTTCTTCTTCTTTTTTTTTTTTTTTTTTTTTGGTGTGTATGGCTATTGTGAATGGGATTGTGCTAAAATGATATTTTAAAAAGTTTCCTCTGCTGAAGTGGTTGGGTTGTGAAGTGTGGAGCATATAGAGAGATTCATTTTTTAAATGAAGTAATTCATGGGAAAGAGATGAGGAAAACAAGGCAGGGAGAGTTTTGAGAGATATTTAAGAATAGAATTGAAATAGTTTCTAGGTCTTAAGATTAAACTGTTTGATGACAAAGAAATTGATTTTACTTTTAAGAACATTATATTTGAATATCCTATGAGACAAGTCAAGCTATAAATCATATTTGAGTAATGGCAATATTTTGTAGTTAAATGAATCGTGATTTAATTTGTTATGGTTTCTTTCTAATTTGGTATTGAGGTCGATGGGGGGCCAGCCCCCCAAAAGAGATTTAAAGGGTTCCTGGAAGGTGGGGCAGCATCGGCGAATATTCTGGAGAAATAGAAGGGAAGAAAGAGACTGGACTCTGTCCAGTGCAGAAGCCGATTCTGTAGTAGGGTTAGATATTAAAAGAAAGAAAGATGGAGGGATAGATACAAAAGGGAAGAAAGAGAAAGAAAGTGGACAACTGTTCAGTGAAATGAGCAGAAGCCATTTATTGGGACCAACCGTGAGTCTTTTATCCCAAACTTTCACATGTTAAATCACAAGACTTTCACGTGAACACAAAG